>NC_057802.1:459068411-459294116 GCF_018294505.1 Triticum aestivum | reverse complement strand
CGGGCCGCGGTCGGCGGGCGGTGGCGCTGCCATGTGGCAGGCTGGGAGAGTCCCGGCGCGGCGGCGGGTGCAGCGTCCGGCGGCGGTGGACGCGTCCGGTGGTGGTGGGGCGATTTGATCTAGGGTTAGGGGTGGTTTTTGCCCGAGATTTTGGAGGGTGAACGTATTTTTATAGGTAGAGGGAGCTAGGAGACTCCAAATGGGGTGCGGTTTTCGCCCACACGGTCATGATCGAACGACCTAGAGCATGGAAGTGACTTAGATGGGTTTTCGGCTGTTTGGAGGGGTTTTTTGCTGCAACACACAAAAGGACTTTGCGGTTACCCGGTTAACCGTTGGAGTACCAAACGACCTCCAAATGGAACGAAACTTGACAGGTGGTCTACCGGTGGTATATCAAGGCCACTTGGCAAGACTCGGTCCATTCCGAGAACGTTCAACACCCGCTCACGAAAAGAAACGAAAAGGGGTGCGCCGGAGGAGGTGGGAGTGCCGGATCGCAAAACGGACAACAGGGAAAATGCTCGGATGCATGAGACGAACACGTATGGAAACGCAATGCACATGATGACATGATATGAGATGCATGACATGAAAAAAATGCAAAACGGAAAACAAAACCCAACCACGGAGGGAATATCTTAACACATAGCCGAAAATGGCTAGAGTCGGAGTTACAAATATGGAAAGTTACATCCGGGGTGTTACAATAGGCCCACAAGTCAGACCATTCCCCATTTTTTTAATAATTTATATATAGCTCATTGCAACTTCTTATTCAATTTATTGCAGTCTGTTTTTTGTTGGCCAGGACCAGGGTTAAAAATTTAAATGAATTTTCGCATATTTCTGTGGGTTCCAAACTATTTTTAATACCGAAATGTCGAGCCAGATTTAAAGTACTTTGAAGATATATTTAAATTAGGTTAAAGACCAGTGAAATTGGAATCTGAAAATGTGAAAAATTCAGAAATTATTAAGTAATTGCCAATTTGTCATATGTTTTTATATTTATAGCCCGTTTCATATTACTTTCAAGATTTGCTGGCATCTTGAAAGAGTTGCAACCCATCAGGGCGTAGAAAAATAAGTAGGTCTGGATTGGGTATTCTTGAGAAAAAATAAACTAGGCTAATTTTCACAAAAGAAAATAGCTGGGCTGGTCATGTGGTGAACATAAAATATAAGCCTGGGCTAGAGGGGCCATAGCCCAGTTGAAACCATGTTCCGTCTCAACAATAACAAAAAAATACTGCTCGAGCAGCTACGTCCCAGGTGTCAGCCGATCTTGTGCCGTTGTCTTGTCTATTGACTACATAGGCTGAAAACGTCGTGGGTCCTAGATGTCAGGAAACCACTAGCAGGAAGCATTTTCTTTTTCTATACGCTGACAATGGAGTATATATATATAACAAAAAATGAGGAACTTCCTTGCATCCGACCATGGACATAGTGGGCCCCTACTATCATCCTCTCCATGTACAGTCCTCTGTCGATTCCTCTTGTTTGTTGACCATGTTGACAACGCGAGAGGGCGGCGCCGCGGTGAGCCCAGCAAAGCGCGCGGAGGACGGCGGCGAGGCCTCGGAGGTCGGCGTTAATGATTTACGAGACGGTGGGCGGCGATGCATGCGCTGAGGCGCAGCCAGCCGTGGGGCGAAAGCAGGCGGCCCCGCCGGCGCTGGTTTGGTTTTGGCGGCTGGAGGAAGACAGGACTGAAGAAACATGACAGACTGTAAAAGCAACAGGAGTACTTAACAACCTTAACTGAAACCAGCAGGGGCACTTAACAACCATAGCCGGAAGCAGTATGAGTACTTATACAGTGTCAGATTTCGGGTTCCGGCAAAACCCTTGAGGTTCGAACACTGGGGTGCGCACGAAGATTTCCCCTACCAAACCACACCCTCACCCTCACCGCGATCTCAAAGGTTAGCTAGACGAACTCGCAACACAAGAGACACAAGGTTTATACTGGTTCGGGCTACCGTTGTGGTGTAATACCCTACTCCAGTGTGGTGGTGGTGGATTGCCTCTTGGGCTGGTGATGAACAGTACAAAGGGAAGAACAACCTTCTGAGGAGAGGTGTTCTTGTGCTCGGTGAATGTGTTTGGGTGAGGATGGCTCAAGATGAGACCCAGATCGACTCTAGCTCAGTTCTCCCCTTTGGGTGGTGGCTAGTCCTATTTATAGAGGCCCTGGTCCTCTCCCCAAATATTGAGCGGGAAGGGAGCCAACAACGGCCAATTTGAAAGGGGACAGCTAGTACAAGCTATCCTGACAAAAGTAGTCTTCGCCTGCCAAAGGCTCTGGTGGTGACGCCGTCTTGGGCTCCACGGCGACCTCCGTCCTGCCGTCCTCGCCCGCGCTTGCCTCCTTAGCACCAAAGCGGAAATGAGGACACTGTGCGCGCTGGCGCCCGCCTAGCCTTGGTCGTCATGGCTGACGTCGTAGGAACTTCGCGAGGTTCACCTAGCCTTGATCTCTCCGCCCCTCGCGAGCCAGCCTGGTGAGGTCGCTCCTAAGGAGGTCTTGTGTTGTCCGCCTCGCGAGGCTTGGCCCCTCGCGAGGGTCTTGAATGCTTGTTGGTGAAGATGGGCCATACTGGGCCTCGAGTGGAGCCACGCCGCGGGCCACATGCAGGCAAGTCTGGGGACCCCCGTTCCCAGAATGCCGACAGTAGCCCCCGGGCCCAAGGCGCGCTCGGACTTGGCTTTGGGGCAAAGCCAAAGGGCAAGTGCAGAGTGCCGTGGGCCCAAACAGCTTGCGGCCTTGGTCGACGCGTGGCGATTGATTGGATGTGGGCGTCTCCGCTTCCCCACGCCGACTTGGCAATTGCCCGACTTGACGAGTCCTTGCTGCTTGCAAAAAGGGTTATCATTACCTGCGATTGTGGAGGCCGACGGTTGGTATCCCTTGGGCTATAAATGAGGAGGGAGGCGAAGCCCCCGTTGCTCATCTCTCCTTGCTCCGCCCGCTTCTTCTCTCTTGGTACACTGCTGGCAGAGACACCAATGGCGCCTATTCGGAGGTTTTCGGCCGCACAGAAAAGAAAAGCTCCCCGTGACGAGCCCGGGCCGCTTCCGCCGAAGAAGAGGCCGATGTTGGGGATCGTTGCAGAATTTAAAAAATTTCTATGCATCACCAAGATCAATCTATGGAGAGACTAGCAATGAGTGAGAGGGGAGTGCATCTTCATACCCTTGAAGATCGCGACGCGGAAGCGTTACAAGAACGCGGATGAAGGAGTCGTACTCGCAGCGATTCAGATTGCGGTTGATTCCAATCTAAGCACCGAACAACGGCTCCTCCACGTTCAACACACATACAGCCCGGGGACGTCCCCTCCTTCTTGATCCAGCAAGGGGGAAGGAGAAGTTGGGGAAGAGCTCCGGCAGCACGACGACGTGGTGGTGGAGCTTGCAGTTCTCCGACAGGGCTTCGCCAAGCACTACGGAGGAGGAGGAGGTGTTGGGGAGGGAGAGGGCTGCGCCAGGGGAAGGGTGCAGCAGCCCTCCCACCTTCCCCCTATTTATAGGGGTAAGGGAGAGGGGGCCGGCCCCCTCCAGATGGATCTAGAGGGGGGCGGCGACCAAGGGGGGAGGCTTGCCCCCCAAGCCAAGGGGGGCGCCCCCTTTAGGGTTTCCCCCCAACCCTATGCGCATGGGCCCTAGGGGGTTTTGGCGCCCAGCCCACCTAGGGGCTGGTTCCCCTCCATATTCAGCCCATAGGGCCCTCTGGGGCAGGTGGACCCTCCCGGTGGACCCCCGGAACCCTTTTGGTGGTCCCGGTACAATACCGATAAACCCCCGAACACTTCCGGCGATCGAATAAGGACTTCCCATATATATATCTTTATCTCTGGACCATTCTGGAACTCCTCGTGATGTCCGGGATCTCATCCGGGACTCCAAACAACATTCGGTAACCACATACTAATTCCCATAACAACTCTAGCGTCACCGAACCTTAAGTGTGTAGACCCTACGGGTTCGGGAATCATGCAGACATGACCGAGACATTTCTCTAGCCAATAACCAACAGCAGGATCTGGATACCCATGTTGGTTCCCACATGTTCCACGATGATCTCATCGGATTAACCATGATGTCGGGGATTCAAACAATCCCGTATACAATTCCCTTTGTCAATTGGTATGTTACTTGCCCAAGATTCGATCGTCGGTATCCCAATACCTCGTTCAATCTCGTTACCGGCAAGTCACTTTACTCATTCCATAATGCATGATCCCGTGACTAACTGCTTAGTCACATTGAGCTCATTATGATGATGCGTTGCCGAGTGGGCCCAGAGATACCTCTCTGTCATACGGAGTGACAAATCCCAGTCTCGATTCGTGCCAACCCAACAGACACTTTCAGAGATACCTGTAGTGTACCTTTATAGCCACCCAGTTACGTTGTGACGTTTGGTACACCCAAAGCATTCCTACGATATCCGGGAGTTGCACAATCTCATGGTCTAAGGAAATGATACTTGACATTAGAAAAGCTTTAGCAGACGAACTACACGATCTTGTGCTATGCTTAGGATTGGGTCTTGTCCATCACATCATTCTCCTAATAATGTGATCCCGTTATCAACGACATCCAATGTCCATGGTCAGGAAACTGTAACCATCTATTGATCAAAGAGCTAGTCAACAAGAGGCTCACTAGGGACATGTTGTGGTCTATGTATTCACACATGTATTATGATTTCCGGATAACACAATTATAGCATGAACAATAGACAATTATCATGAACAAGGAAATATAACAATAACCATTTTATTATTGCCTCTAGGGCATATTTCCAATAGTCTCCCACTTGCACTAGAGTCAACAATCTAGTTAAATTGTGATGAATCGAACACCCATAGAGTTCTGGTGTTGATCATGTTTTGCTCGTGGAAGAGGTTTGGTCAACGGATCTGCGACATTCAGATCCGTATGCACTTTACAAATATCTATGTCTCCATCTTGAACATTTTCACGAATGGAGTTGAAGCGACACTTGATATGCCTGGTCTTCTTGTGAAACCTGGGCTCTTTGGCAAGGGCAATAGCTCCAGTGTTGTCACAGAAGAGAGTCATCGGGCCCGACGCATTAGGAATAGCTCCTAGGTCGGTAATGAACTCCTTCATCCAGATTGCTTCATGTGCTGCCTCCGAGGCTGCCATGTACTCCGCTTCACATGTAGATCCCGCCACGACGCTTTGCTTGCAACTGCACCAGCTGACTGCCCCACCATTCAAAATATACACGTATCCGGTCTGCGACTTGGAGTCATCCAGATCTGTGTCGAAGCTAGCATCGACGTAACCCTTTACGACGAGCTCTTCGCCACCTCCATAAACGAGAAATATATCCTTAGTCCTTTTCAGGTACTTCAGGATATTCTTGACCGCTGTCCAGTGTTCCATGCTGGGATTACTTTGGTACCTTCCTACCAAACTTACTACAAGGTTCACATCAGGTCTGGTACACGGCATGGCATACATAATAGACCCTATGGACGAGGCATAGGGGATGACACTCATCTTTTCTCTATCTTCTGCCGTGGTCGGGAATTGAGTCGTGCTCAATCTCACACCTTGCAATACAGGCAAGAACCCCTTCTTGGGCTGATCCATATTGAACTTCTTCAGTATCTTGTCAAGGTATGTGCTTTGTGAAAGACCAATGAGGCGTCTCGATCTATCTCTATAGATCTTGATGCCTAATATGTAAGCAGCTTCTCCAAGGTCCTTCATTGAAAAACACTTATTCAACTAGGCCTTTATGTTGTCCAAGAATTCTATATCATTTCCCATCAATAGTATGTCATCCAAATATAATGAGAAATGCTACAGAGCTCCCACTCACTTTCCTGTAAACACAGGCTTCTCCATAAGTCTGTGTAAACCCAAACGCTTTGATCATCTCATCAAAGCGAATGTTCCAACTCCGAGATGCTTGCACCAGCCCATAGATTGAGCGCTGGAGCTTGCATACCTTGTCAGCATTCTTAGGATCGACAAAACCTTCCGGCTGCATCATATACAATTCTTCCTTAAGGAAACCATTAAGGAATGCCGTTTTGACGTCCATTTGCCATAACTCATAATCATAGAATGCGGCAATTGCTAACATGATTCGGACGGACTTCAGCTTCGCTACGGGTGAGAAAGTCTCATTGTAGTCAACCCCTTGAACTTGTTGATAACCCTTAGCGACAAGACGAGCCTTATAGATGGTCACATTACCATCCGCATCTGTCTTCTTCTTAAAGATCCATTTATTTTCTATGGCTCGCCGATCATCGGGCAAGTCAGTTAAAATCCATACTTCGTTTTCATACATGGATCCTATCTCGGATTTCATGGCTTCAAGCCATTTGTCGGAATCCGGGCCCGCCATCGCTTCTTCATAGTTCGAAGGTTCACCATTGTCTAACAACATGATTTCCAGGACAGGGTTGCCGTACCACTCTGGTGCAGAACGTGTCATTGTGGACCTACGAAGTTCAGTAGCAACTTGATCCGAAGTTTCATGATCATCATCATTAACTTCCTCTCTAGTCGGTGCAGGCACCACATAAACATCTTCCTGAGCTGCGCTACTCTCCGGTTCAAGAGGCAATACCTCATCAAGTTCTACTTTCCTTCCACTTACTTCTTTCGAGAGAAACTCTTTCTCTAGAAAGGATCCATTCTTGGCAACAAAGACCTTGCCTTCGGATCTGACGTAGAAGGTATACCCTATAGCTTCCTTAGGGTATCCTATGAAGATGCATTTTTCCGATTTGGGTTCGAGCTTTTCAGGTTGAAGTTTCTTGACATAAGCATCGCATCCCCAAAGTTTTAGAAATGACAGCTTAGGTTTCTTCCCAAACCACAATTCATACGGTGTCGTCTCAACGGATTTCAACGGAGCCCTATTTAAAGTGAATGCGGCAGTCTCTAAAGCATAACCCCAAAATGATAGCGGTAGGTCGGTAAGAGACATCATAGATCGCACCATGTCCAACAGAGTACAATTACAACGTTCAGACACACCATTGCACTGAGGTGTTCCAGGCGGCGTGAGTTGTGAAATGATTCCACAATTCCTTAAGTGTGTGCCAAATTCGTGACTTAAATATTCCCCTCCACGATCTGATCATAAGAACTTTATTTTCCTGTCACGTTGATTCTCAACCTCACTCTGAAATTCCTTGAACTTTTCAAAGGTCTCAGACTTGTGTTTCATTAAGTAGACATACCCATATCTACTTAAGTCATCAGTGAGGGTGAGAACATAACGATAACCACCGCGAGCCTCAACACTCATTGGACCGCACACATCAGTATGTATGATTTCCAATAAGTTGGTTGCTCGCTCCATTGTTCCAGAGAACGGAGTCTTGGTCATTTTGCCCATTAGGCATGGTTCACACGTGTCAAATGATTCATAATCAAGAGAATCCAAAAGTCCATCTGCATGGAGTTTCTTCATGCGTTTGACACCAATGTGACCAAGGCGGCAGTGCCACAAGTATGTGGGACTATCATTATCAACCTTACATTTCTTTGCATTCACACTATGAATATGTGTAACATCACGTTCGAGATTCAATAAGAATAAACCATTGACTGGTGGGGCATGACCATAAAACTTATCTCTCATATAAATAGAACAACCATTATTCTCATATTTAAATGAGTAGCCATCTCGCATTAAACGAGATCCAGATACAATGTTCATGCTCAAAGCTGGCACTAAATAACAATTATTGAGGTTTAAAACTAATCCCGTAGGTAAATGTAGAGGTAGCGTGCCGACGGCGATCACATCGACCTTGGAACCATTCCCGACACGCATCGTCACCTCGTCCTTCGCTAGTCTCCGCTTATTCCGCAGCTCCTATTTTGAGTTACAAATATGAGCAACCGCACCGCTATCAAATACCCAGGAGCTACTACGAGTGCTGGTAAGGTACACATCAATAACATGTATATCATATATACCTTTGGTATTGCCGGCCTTCTTATCCGCTAAGTACTTGGGGCAGTTCCGCTTCCAGTGACCATTTCCCTTGCAATAAAAGCACTCAGTCTCAGGCTTGGGTCCATGATTTGGCTTCTTCCTGGCAACTGGCTTACCGGGCGCGGCAACTCCCTTGCCGTCCTTCTTGAAGTTCTTCTTACCGTTGCCTTTCTTGAAACTAGTGGTTTTATTGACCATCAACACTTGATGTTCCTTTTTGATCTCCACCTCCGCTGATTTCAGCATTGAATATACCTCAGGAATGGTTTTCTCCATCCCCTGCATATTGAAATTCATCACAAGGCTCTTGTAGCTAGGTGGGAGCGACTGAAGGATTCTGTCAACGACCGCATCATCTGGGAGATTAACTCCCAGCTGAGACAAGCGGTTGTGCAACCCAGACATTTTGAGCATGTGCTCGCTGACAGAACTATTCTCCTCCATCTTACAGCTGTAGAACTTGTTGGAGACTTCATATCTCTCGACCCGGGCATGAGCTTGGAAAACCATTTTCAGCTCTTGGAACATCTCATATGCTCCATGTTGCTCAAAACGCTTTTGGAGCCCGGTTCTAAGCTGTAAAGCATGCCCCACTAAACCAGGGAGTAATCATCACTACGCGACTGCCAGGCATTCATAACGTCTGGAGTTGCTGGGAAAATGGGCGCTTCACCTAGCGGTGCTTCAAGGACATATGCTTTCTTGGCAGCTATGAGGATGATCCTCAAGTTACGGACCCAGTCCGTATAGTTGCTACCATCGTCTTTCAGCTTGGTTTTCTCTAGGAACGCGTTGAAGTTGAGGGCAACATTAGCGTGGGCCATTTGATCTACAAGACATATTGTAAAGATATTTAGACTAAGTTTATGACAATTAAGTTCATCTAATCAAATTATTTAATGAACTCCCACTCAGATAGACATCCCTCTAGTCATCTAAGTGATACATGATCCGAATCGACGAGGCCGTGTCCGATCATCACGTGAGACGAACTAGTCATCAACGGTGAACATCTCCATGTTGATCGTATCTACTATATGACTCATGTTCGACCTTTTGGTCTCTTGTGTTCCGAGCCATGTCTGTACATGCTAGGCTCGTAAAGTCAACCTAAGTGTTTTTGCATGTGTAAATCTGGCTTACACCCGTTGTATTCGAACGTTAGAATCTATCACACCCGATCATCACGTGGTGCCTCGAAACAACGAACCTTCACAATGGTGCACAGTTAGGGGGAACACTTTCTTGAAATTATAGCGAGGGATCAACTTATTTAAGCTACCATTGTTCTAAGCAAATAAGATGTAAAACATGATAAACATCACATGCAATCAAATAGTGACATGATATGGCCAATATCATTTTGCTCCTTTTGATCTCCATCTTCGGGGTGCCATGATCATCATCGTCACCGGCATGACACCATGATCTCCATCATCAGGATCTCCTTCATCGTGTCTTCATGAAGTTGTCTCGCCAAATGTTACTTCTACTACTATGGCTAACATTTAGCAATAAAGTAAAGTAATTACATGGCGTTTTCATTGACACGTAGGTCATACAATAAATTAAGACAACTCCTATGGCCCCTGCCGGTTGTCATACTCATCGACATGCAAGTCGTGATTCCTATTACAAGAACATGATCAATCTCATACATCACATATATCATTCATCACATCCTTTTGGCCATAACACATCACATGGCATATGCTGCAAGAACAAGTTAGACGTCCTCTAATTGTTGTTGCAAGTTTTTACGTGGCTGCTATAGGTTTCTCGCAAGAACGCTTCTTACCTACGCCAAAACCACAACGTGATATGCCAATTTCTATTTACCCTTCATAAGGACCCTTTTCATCGAATCCGATCCGAGTAAAGTGGGAGAGACAGACACCCGCTAGCCACCTTATGCAACTAGTGCATGTCAGTCGGTGGAACCTGTCTCACGTAAGCGTACGTGTAAGGTCGGTCCGGGCCGCTTCATCCCATGATGCCATCGAATCAAGATAAGACTAGTAACGACAAGTAAATTGACAAAATTGATGCCCACAACAACTTGTGTTCTACTCGTGCAAAGAAACTACGCATAGACCTAGCTCATGATGCCACTGTTGGGGATCGTTGTAGAAATTAAAACATTTCTGCGCATCACCAAGATCAATCTATGGAGAGACTAGCAACGAGTGAGAGGGGAGTGCATCTTCATACCCTTGAAGATCGCGACGCGGAAGCATTACAAGAACGCGGATGAAGGAGTCGTACTCGCAGCGATTGAGATCGCGGTTCATTCCGATCTAAGCGCCTAACAACGGCGCCTCCGCGTTCAACACACGTATAGCCTGGGGACGTCTCCTCCTTCTTGATACAACAAGGGGGAAGGAGAAGTTGGGGAAGAGCTCCGGCAGCACGACGGCGTGGTGGTGGAGCTTGCAGTTCTCCGGCAGGGCTTCGCCAAGCACTACGGAGGATGAGGTGTTGGGGAGGGAGAGGGCTGCGCCAGGGGAAGGGTGCGGCAGCCCTCCCACCTCCCCTCTATTTATAGGGGCAAGGGAGAGGGGGCCGGCCCCCTCCACATGGATCTAGAGGGGGGAGGCTTGCCCCCCAAGCCAAGGGGGGCACCCCCTTTAGGGTTTCCCCCCAACCCTATGCGCATGGGCCCTAGGGGGTTTTGGCGCCCAGCCCACCTAGGGGCTGGTTCCCCTCCATATTCAGCCCATAGGGCCCTCCGGGGCAGGTGGACCCTTTCGGTGGACCCCCGAAACCCTTTCGGTGGTCCCGGTACAATACCGATAAACCCCCGAACACTTCCGGCGACCGAATAAGGACTTCCCATATATAAATCTTTAGCTCCGGACCATTCCGGAACTCCTCATGACGTCCGGGAACTCATCCGGGACTCCGAACAACATTCGGTAACCGCATACTAATTCCCATAATAACTCTAGCGTCACCGAAACTTAAGTGTGTAGACCCTACGGGTTCGGAATCATGCAGACATGACTGAGACATTTCTCCGGCCAATAACCAACAGCGGGACCTGGATACCCATGTTGGTTCCCACATGTTCCATGATGATCTCATCGGATGAACCACGATGTCGGGGATTCAAACAATCCGTATACAATTCCCTTTGTTAATCGGTATGTTACTTGCCCGAGATTCGGTCGTCGGTATACCAATACCTTGTTCAATCTCATTACCGGCAAGTCACTTTACTCGTTCCGTAATGCATGATCCCATGACTAACTGCTTAGTCACATTGAGCTCATTATGATGATGCATTGCCGAGTGGGCCCAGAGATACCTCTCCATCATACGGAGTGACAAATCCCAGTCTCGATTCGTGCCAACCCAACAGACACTTTCGGAGATACCTGTAGTGTACCTTTATAGCCACCCAGTTATGTTGTGGCGTTTGGTACACTCAAAGCATTCCTACGGTATCCGGGAGTTGCACAATCTCATGGTCTGAGGAAATGATACTTGACATTAGAAAAGCTTTAGCAGATGACTACACGATCTTGTGCTATGCTTAGGATTGGGTCTTGTCCATCACATCATTCTCCTAATGATGTGATCCCGTTGTCAACGACATCCAATGTCCATGGTCAGGAAGCTGTAACCATCTATTGATCAACGAGCTAGTCAACTAGAGGCTCACTAGGGACATGTTGTGGTCTATGTATTCACACATGTATTATGATTTCCGGATAACACAATTATAGCATGAACAATAGACAATTATCATGAACAAGGAAATATAATAATAACCATTTTATTATTGCCTCTAGGGCATATTTCCAACAGCCGAGCCACCGCCGCGATGTTGTCGTGAGTCCAGAGGTGACAAGGCCTCGGTATGAGCGACCTCCTCCTGGGTACCCGCTGCCTCTGTACGCCCAAGCTGAGGGCTCCGGAGGAAGAGGCGGCGAGCGGCGCCGCCTGCGCCGCGGCTGGGTCCGCCGCGCAATGGCGATGCACACCGTCGCCCCAGGGGCCCACGTCGTGGACTCCTCGCGCGAACTCGTGCTGTGGGCGGCGATGCCTCCGCGCTTCTGGATCCGCTTCCCCTAGTTCTTCTCCGCCGAGATGCCGCCGAGGGGGCCCCTTGAGATATGGCTGCAGCCCGCCGACTGCGACGCCCCGGCGACCGGAGCGGAAGTGGAAGCCGTCTCTCCGGGCAAGATCTTCATGACCCGCGGCTGGGGCGAGGTCATCCCGGTTTTCCGCGCGGAAGGCGCCCTCGTGATCCACTTCAGGTACGATGGCGCCTCCACCATGTTGTTCAAGTTTTCGACGCGGAGGGCCACCGCTTGGAGTGCTGCCCGGGACAAGGCCGTCAGGACCGCCCCGCCAACGGTCCCTCCAGCAGCAACAGCGACCCGTGGGAGTCCAACGACTCTCTTGAGCTCTACGAGACTCCGGAGACGAGCGACGGCATCTACGTGCCCCCGAGCTTCCGCCGCACCCGGAGCAAGGCTGCGGCGTCCGGCCGCCGTCGTCGCTGATCTGGATTGGGTTGGCGCCGGCCTCCAGTGGCCCACTGTTGATGATGGCGTCGGCTGCACTGGCGCGTGTAGATAGGGCTCCTTGAATTTCCTTTCCCTTGTTCCCTGCGAGGAATCGAAGCAAACCCTGTGGGTGCGTGTAAAGAACATGTAGTGTCTTTTGTTGGCATTATCCTTATCATGAAATCATGCGGGCGCGTGTCCTGCTTCGGCTCAGTCTCCCCTTTCTATCCTCGCGATGGCTTGGTGCTCTACGCTGACAGGTCCTGGTCCCCAGGCAGGCTGCAGCCATCGTTGGTATGCCAGGTCGCGATGCCGTGGTCAAGGCCAGGAGGTGAGCGGCCTGAGGTCCAGTAAGAACCCCTGAGACGCGATGCGCAGGAGGTCCCCTTTAGCACGCAAGCGACCATCATGAGGTAAGAAAGGGAGGCGACGTTGCCGCGGCAGGGCTGCAACAAGTGAGGATCCTGCGTTGTAGCGATTGGTTGGTCGGAGCGCGAAACTTATCTTGGCAGTCTGGAGTCGTTCCCTTGCGTTGCACCAGACTTGTGTGCTGGCGGCCATAGCGCAGCTAGGTTAGGCCCATGCGTGCTTTCCCTTCCTCCCCATGCTCTCCTTCGTGCTCTACGTCCTCAGGTCCCGGCCCTCGAGCGAGCTCAGCCGCCGCTAGTATGCCAGGTCGCGATGCCGTGGTCAAGGCCAGGGGGTGAGGGCTAGAGAGCCAGTAGGAGCTCTTGAGTCGCGATGCTCAGGAGCCCCCTTTTAACGCGCAAGCGAATCGCATGGGAGAAAAAGGAGCCCGCGGTACCGCCCGCTGTTGTCCTCGGGAGATTCTTGCAAGTCAACACGAGGAGAGGCACAGATTGCCATTATGATTGCCGGCCGGCCACTGGTCGCTCCACAAGAGGATGAAGGCACTGAGGGCCCGGTGAGGTGACGCGCGCGGGGCGTGCCGCGGGTCAGAGCTTGACCGCTCAGATCTGTCGATGTTGCAGGGACGGACCCAAGCACAAGCGCCGTGCCAGCGTGAGCAGCTCCCGTGGTAGGAGTCAATCAAGCAAGTGAGAGCCATAGACAGGTTAAGCATGAAAAGCGGATTAGCTTAGGTAAATGCAGGAACGATACATGCCGCTGGGTCGGACCCGAGCGGCTTGGGAATGATGCAGCCCGAGGGGCGCCCCCAGCAAAGTAAGCTAAAGATGTAAAGGGATACATGCCACAGGGACAGACCCACGCGGCCTGGGAATGATGCAGCCCGAGGGGCGCTCCCAGCTAAACGAACTTGGAAAATGTCACCTGGTTCTGTTGTTGAAGGGATGTTGGGGCAGCTGAAGATGCGTGGTGCAGGGGTCGCTCCTCACGAGCCACTGGGGCCCTGAGCCTTAGGAGGCTTTGGGGGTCCAGGCGGTTCCTTGAGGACCGTCTCCATCTCCGCCAAGACTACGTGGTGCCTGGCCTCCTGAGCCGCCAGGATGCTCTGCAGGTTGCGCTGGAAGGCGGAAGCCATGCTCGGCAGGCCAAAAGGCATGCAAACGTAGCTGTGAGGTGCCCCCCCGCAGCATCCCACGCGCGAAGCCAGAGGAGCTCCTGAGATGCGGCTCTGTTGAGCCCTGGGATGTCGATGCAGATGCGCAACCCACCATCCTCGCCTGGATGGGGAGCTGCGCCAGGTGAGCAGCGGTCGCCGCACATGGCTCTTGCTTCCTGCAGTTCCTGAGTGGTCTTGGCGATGAACTCCTGAGCGTTGGGCGCTCCTCACCCGCTGTCTTCCTGAGGGAAACATGCTGCGAAGCACGCCTCCACGTGGTGCCCGAGCGCCTCCCTCGTGCTGTTGGCAAAGTCTGAGGCCCTCCAGAAGAGAGCCCCCGAGCCCTGCCTGAGGAGGGTTCCGGGCGCGCCTTCCTATGCGAGGGAAGGAGGCGCCCCAGGCATGGGCGCTGATCCTGGCGAGGTACCACTTGCGGCGCCGCTCTCCTGAGGCCCGACACGGAGTAGCTGCTTCTTCTTCTTGGGGACGACCTCAGGAGGGTACTGTGCTGCATTGTTGTCGGGGTCTTCAATTGACGCTGCTTGGAAGGCGCGCTCGAGGGAGCACACCGCATCTCTTTTCTTACAGGGGACTGTGATGATCCCGCCACTTCCTGGCATCTTGAGGATGTTGTAGCCGTGGTGCGTCACTGCCATGAACTTGGCCAGGCCCGGGTACCCGAGGATGGCGTTGTATGGCAGATAGATGTGGGCGACGTCGAAGTCGATGAGCTCGGTCCGGTAGTTGTTGCGTTCTTCGAAGGTGACAGGGAGGCGGACCTGCCCTATTGGCGTGGTGGAACCATCGGTCACTCCTGAGAAGGGCTTGGTAGGCTGAACCTGATCGTAGGGCACTTGAAGGCTGTCGAACGTCTCGACGGACAGGACGTTGAGCCCTGCGCCGTCGTTGATGAGGGTCTTGGTGACTTGTACGTTGCTGATGACGGGAGAGCAAAGCATTGGGAGGGCGCCAGCTGTAGCTGCGCACTTGAGCTGATCTGCTGAACTGAAGGTGATGGCGCACTTGGACCACCTGAGCGGGCGCGTGGCCTCGAGCCTGGGGAGTACTGCATTCACCTCGCGAGCAAACTGCTTGAAGATACACTAAGAAGCTGGGGCTTGAGCTCCGCCCAAGATGCATGCGATAGCGCGCGGCTCCTGGAAGCCCCCAGCCCCCTCGTCCTGATGGTGGTCGTCGTTCCTTCTTGGTGGTGGCGGCAGCGGAGGGAGACCGACGTTGCCTTGGGGGCGGTCTTCGCGAGGCTGATCCCTCCAGGCACCCTCGCGAGGTTGATCTTTCCAGCGGTCCTCACGAGGCCGGTCACGCCACTCCGGGCGAGGGCCACAGTCGTCCTAGCGTCCTCTGCCGCGTCCTCCTCCTTGGCCGTAGCCCCGGTCGTTGCGCTCGGGGCGTCGACCGAGGCGTCCATCCAGAATGGCCCTGAGCTCTTGGTAGCCGTTGGTGTTGTGGCTGTGAACGTTGTGGAAGGCACAGAATGGTCGGCTGCTCTTGGATGACTCGGGCTGGTCTCGGCCGCGCTTCGTGTCCGGCTCCGCCATGAGCACGACCACTCCCTTGCGCTTCACGTCCTTGGCCTTGGCTTTCTTCTCCTCGAGGTCAGCAGCTGGGAGCTCGAGGAGGGAAAGGCGCCCTTCCTCAGCCCTTGCACACTTGGTCGCCAGGTTGAACAACTCCAAGGATGTGCACAGCTCCTCGTGGATGGCGAGCTCCTCCTTCATCTTGACGTCGCGGACGCCATCGGAGCACGCAGAGATGATGGCCTCGTCCGTCACCTTGGGGATCTTGAGGCGAACGTTGTTGAAGCGCCGGATGTACTTCTGGAGGGTCTCTCTTGGTTGCTGCTTGATGCGGCACGAGTCACCCGCGGCCGGAGGGCGGTCGTGAGTGCCCTAGAAGTTGGCGACTAAGTGGTCGCGCATCTCGCCCCAGGAGGAGATCGAGCCCGGAGGCAGGTTCAGGAGCCATGAGCGGGCTGTTGGGGAACGTAGCAGAAATTCAAAATTTTCCTATGTGTCACCAAGATCAATCTAGGAGATGCTAGCAACAAGAGGGGAGGAGTGCATCTACATACCCTTGTAGATCGCGAGCGGAAGCGTTCAAGAGAACGGGGTTGATGGAGTCGTACTCGTCGTGATCCAAATCACCGATGATCCTAGCGCCGAACGGACGGCACCTCCGCGTTCAACACACGTACGGAGCGGGGACGTCTCCTCCTTCTTGATCCAGCAAGGGGGGAGGAGAAGTTGATGGAGATCCAGCAGCACGACGGCGTGGTGGTGGAAGTAGCGGGATCCCGGCAGGGCTTCGCCAAGCGCAAGCGGGGAGGAAGAGGTGTCACGGGAGGGAGGGAGGCGCCAGGGCTTGGGGTGCTGCTCCCTTGCGCCTCCCCACTATATATAGGGGTGGAGGGGGCTGGTTTCTTGCCCTCCAAGTCCATTGGAGCATTGGCAAAGGTGGGGGAAAGAAATCCCATCATTTCCCTTCCCCACCGATTGTTATCCCCCTTTTTTAGGGATCTTGATCTTATCCCTTCAGGATATGATCTTATTCCTTCTAAGGTGGGATCTTGGTGCGCCTTGACCAGGGGTGTGGGGCCTTGCCCCCACTACCCACGTTCATGTGGGTCCCCCCATGCAGGTGGGCCCCACTTTGGAACCTTCTAGAACCTTCCCGGTACAATACCGAAAAATCCCGAACATTTTCCGGTGGCCAAAATAGGACTTCCCATATATAAATCTTTACCTCCGGACCATTCCGGAACTCCTCGTGAGGTCCGGGATCTCATCCGGGACTCCGAACAACTTTCGTATTTCTGCATACTAATATCTCTACAACCCTAGCGTCACCGAACCTTAAGTGTGTAGACCCTATGGGTTCGGGAGACATGCAGACATGACCGAGACGACTCTCCGGTCAATAACCAACAGCGGGATCTGGATACCCATGTTGGCTCCCATATGTTCCACAATGATCTCATCGGATGAACCACAATGTCGAGGATTCAATCAATCCCGTATACAATTCCCTTTGTCAATCGGTACGTTACTTGCCCGAGATTCGACCGTCGGTATCCCAATACCTTGTTCAATCTCGTTACCGGCAAGTCACTTTACTCGTACCGTAATGCATGATCCCGTGACCAAACACTTGGTCACATTGAGCTCATTATGATGATGCATTACTGAGTGGGCCCAGAGATACCTCTCCATCATACGGAGTGACAAATCCCAGTCTCGATTCGTGCCAACCCAACAGACACTTTCGGAGATACCTGTAGTGCACATTTATAGCCACCCAGTTACGTTGTGACGTTTGGTACACCCAAAGCATTCCTACGGTATCCGGGAGTTGCACAATCTCATGGTCTAAGGAAATGATACTTGACATTAGAAAAGCTCTAGCAAACGAACTACACGATCTTGTGCTATGCTTAGGATTGGGTCTTGTCCATCACATCATTCTCCTAATGATGTGATCCCGTTATCAATGACATCCAATGTCCATGGTCAGGAAACCATAAACATCTATTGATCAACGAGCTAGTCAACTAGAGGCTTACTAGGGACATGTTGTGGTCTATGTATTCACACGTGTATTACGGTTTCCAGTTAATACAATTATAGCATGAACACCAGACAATTATCATGAACAAGGAAATACAATAATAACCATTTTATTATTGCCTCTAGGGCATATTTCAAACAGTCTCCCACTTGCACTAGAGTCAATAATCTAGTTCACATCACCATGTGATTAACACTCAAAGTCCACTAGAGTCAATAATCTAGTCCACATCACCATGTGATTAACACTCAATGAGTTCTAGGGTTTGATCATGTTATGCTTACGAGAGAGGTTTTAGTCAACGGGTCTGCAACAGTCAGATCCGTGTGTGCTTTACAAATCTCTATGTCATCTTGTAGATGTAGCTACCATGCGCTACTTGGAGCTATTCCAAATAACTGCTCTACTATACGAATCCGGTTTACTACTCAGAGTCATCCGGATTAGTGTCAAAGTTTGGATCGACGTAACCCTTTACGACGAACTGTTTTACCACCTCCATAATCGAGAAAATTCCTTAGTCCACTAGATACTAAGGATAAGTTCGACCGCTGTCATGTGATCCATTCCGGGATCACTATTGTACCCCTTGACTAACTCATGGCAAGGCACACTTCAGGTGCGGTACACGGCATAGCATACTGTAGAGCCTACGTCTAAAGCATAGGGGACGACCTTCGTCCTTTCTCTCTCTTCTGCCGTGGTCAGGTCTTGAGTCTTACTCAATACTCACACCTTGTAACACAGCCAAGAACTCCTTCTTTGCTGATCTATTTTGAACTCCTTCAAAATCTTGTCATGGTATGCATTCATTTGAAAGTACTATTAAGCGTTTTTGATCTATCCTTATAGATCTTGATGCTCAATGTTCAAGTAGCTTAATCCAGGTTTTCCATTAAAAAACACTTTTCAAATAACCCTGGATGCTTTCCAGAAATTCTACATCATTTCTGATCAACAATATGTTAACAACATATACTCATAAAAAATTCTATAGTGCTCCCACTCACTTCTTTGGAAATACAAGTTTCTCATGAACCTTGTATAAACCCAAAATCTTTGATCATCTCATCAAAGCGTTCATTCCAACTCTGAGATGCTTACTCCAATCCTTAGAAGGATTGCTGGAGCTTTGCATACTTGTTAGCATCTTTCAGGATTGACAAAACCTTCTGGTTGTATCACATACAACCTTTCCTCAAGAAAATCGTCGAGGAAACAATGTTTTGACATCCTATCTACAAGATTTCATAAATAATGCAGTAACTGCTAATATAATTCTAACAGACTCTTAGCATCGCTACGAGTGAGAAAGTCTCATCGCAGTCAACTCCTTGAACTTGCCGGAAAACATCTTAACGACAAGTCGAGCTTGCTTAATGGTGACACTTACCATCATTGTCTGTCTTCCCTTTAAAATCCATCTGTACCCAACAGCCTTATGACCATCAAGTAGTTCTTTCAAAGTCTATACTTTGTTTTCATACATGGATCCTCTCGGATTTTATGGCCTAAGCCATTCGTCGAAATCCGGGCCCACCATCGCTTCTCCATAGCTCGTAGGTTCATTGTTGTCTAGCAACATGACTTCCAAGACAGGATTACGTACCACTCTGAAGTAGTACGCATCCTTGTCGTCCTATGAGGTTTAGTAGTGACTTGATCTGAAGTTTCATGATCACTATCATAAGCTTCCACTTCAATTGGTGTAGGTGCCATAGGAACAACTTCCTGTGCCCTGCTACACATTAGTTGAAGTGACGGTTCAATGACCTCATCAAGTCTCCACCATCCTCCCACTCAATTCTTTCGAGAGAAACTTTTCCTCGAGAAAGGACCCGTTTCTAGAAACAATCACTTTTGCTTCCAGATCTGAAATAGGAGGTATACCCAACTGTTTTGGGTATTCTATGAAGATGCATTTATCCGCTTTGGGCTCGAGCTTATCAGCCTGAAACTTTTTCACATAAGCGTCGCAGCCCCAAACTTTTAAGAGACGACAGCTTAGGTTTCTCTAAACCATAGTTCATACGGTGTCGTCTCAACGGAATTGCGTGGTGCCCTATTTAAAGTGAATGCGGTTGTCTCTAATGCCTAACCCATAAACGATAGTTGTAATTCGATAAGAGACATCATGGTATGCACCATATCCAATAGGGTGCAGTTATGATGTTCGGACACACCATCACAATATGGTGTTCCAGGCGGTATTAGTCGTGAAACAATTTCCACAATTTCTTAATTGTGTGCCAAACTCGTAACTCAGATATTCATCTCTATGATCATATCACACATTTTATCCTCTTGTCACGACGATCTTCAACTTCACTCTGAAATTACTTGAACCTTTCAATAATTCAGACTTGTGTTTCATCAAGTAAATATTCTCAGCATCTACTCAAATCATCTGTGAAGTAAGAACATAACGATATCCACTGCGTGCCTCAGCACTCATTGGACTGCACACATCAAATGTATTACTTCCAACAAGTTGCTCTCTTGTTCCATCTTACTAAAAACGAGGCCTTTCAGTCATCTTGCCCATGTGGTATGATTTGCATGTCTCAAGTGATTCAAAATCAAGTGAGTCCAAATGATCCATCTTTATGGACTTTCTTCATGCATATATACTAATAGACATGGTTCGCATGTCTCAATCTTTTCAAAAACGAGTGAGTCCAAAGATCCATCAACATGGAGCTTCTTCATGCGTTTTATACCAATATGACTCAAGTGGCAGTGCCACAAGTATGTGGTACTATCATTACTATCTTATATCTTTTGGCATGAACATGTGTATCACTACGATCGAGATTCAATAAACCATTCATTTTAGGTGCAAGACCATTGAAGGTATTATTCAAATAGACAGAGTAACCATTATTCTCCTTTAATGAATAACCGTATTGCGATAAACATAATCCAATCATGTCTATGCTTAACGCAAACACCAAATAACAATTATTCAGGTTTAACCCCAATCTCGATGGTAGAGGGAGCATGCGATGCTTGATCACATCAACCTTGGAAACACATATCGTCATCTCACCTTTAGCTAGTCTCCGTTTATTCCGCAGCTTTTATTTCGAGTTACTAACACTTAGCAACCGAACCGGTATCTAATACCCTGGTGCTACTAGGAGTACTAGTAAAGTACACATTAATATAATGTATATCCAATATACTTCTGTCGACCTTGCCAGCCTTCTCATCTATGAAGTATCTAGGGTAGTTCTGCTTCAGTGACCGTTCCCCTCATTTCAGAAGCACTTAGTCTCGGGTTTGGGTTCAACCTTGGGTTTCTTCACTAGAGCAGCAACTGATTTGCCGTTTCAAGAAGTATCCCTTCTTGCCCTTGCCCTTCTAGAAACTAGTGGTTTTACTAACCATCGACAATTGATGCTCCTACTTGATTTCTACTTTCGCGGTGTCAAACATCGCGAGTTGCTCAAGGATCATCATGTCTATCCCTGATATGTTATAGTTCATCACGAAGCTCTAATAGCTTGGTGGCAGTGACTATGGAGAACCATCACTATCTCATCTGGAAGATTAACTCCCACTCGATTCAAGTGATTGTAGTACTCAGACAATCTGAGCACATGCTCAACGATTGAGCTTTTCTCCCTTAGTTTGCAGGATTAAGAAACTTGTCAGAGGTCTCATACCTCTTGACGTGGGCACTAGTCTGAAATCCCAATTTCAGTCTTTGGAACATCCCATATGTTCTGCGACGTTTCAAAACCGTCTTTGGTGCCACAATTTTAAACCGTTCAACATTACGCACTGAACTATCACGTAGTCATCAAAACGTGTATGTCAGATGTTCGCAACATCCACAAACGACGCTTGAGGTTCAACACACCGAGCGGTGCATTAAGGACATAAGCCTTCTGTGCAGCAATGAGGACAATCCTCAGTTTACGGACCCAGTCCACATAATTGCTACTATCAACTTTCAACTAAATTTTCTCTAGGAACATATCTTAGTAGAACTAAAGCGTAAGCTACGACATTATTTGCAAAGTCCTTTTGACTATGTTCATGATAATTAAGTTCATCTGATTATTTAATGAACTCCCACTTAGATAGACATCGCTCTAGTCATCTAAGTGATACATGATCCGAATCGACTAGGCCTTGTCCGATCATCACGTGAGACGGACTAGTCATCATCGGTGAACATCTTCATGTTGATCGTATCTGCTATACGACTCATGCTTGACCTTTCGGTCTTCCCTGTTCCGAGGCCATGTCTGTACATGCTAGGCTCGTCAAGTCAACCTAAGTGTTTCGCATGTGTAAATCTGGCTTGCACCCGTTGTATGCGAACGTTAGAATCTATCACACCCGATCATCACGTGGTGCTTCGAAACAACGAACCTTCGCAACGGTGCACAGTTAGGGGGAACACATCTCTTGAAATTTTAGTGAGGGATCATCTTATTTATGCTACCGTCATTCTAAGCAAATAAGATGTAAACATGACAAACATCACATGCAAATCATAAAGTGACATGATATGGACAATATCATCTTGCGCCTTTGATCTCCATCTTCGAGGCGCGGCATGATCACCTTCGTCACCGGCATGACACCATGATCTCCATCATCATGATCTCCATCATCGTGTATTCATGAAGTTGTCTCGCCAACTATTATTTCTACTACTATGGCTAACGGTTAGCAATAAAGTAAAGTAATTACATGGCGTTTTCATTGACACGCAGGTCATACAATAAATTAAGACAACTCCTATGGCTCCTGCCGGTTGTCATACTCATCGACATGCAAGTCGAGATTCCTATTACAAGAACATGATCAATCTCATACATCACATATATAATTCATCAAATCCTTTTGGCCATATCATATCACATAGCATACCCTGCAAAAACAAGTTAGACGTCTTCTAATTGTTGTTGCATGTTTTACGTGGCTGCTATGGGTTTCTAGCAAGAATGTTTCTTACCTACGCAAAAGCCACAACGGTGATATGCCAATTGCTATTTACCCTTCATAAGGACCCTTTTCATCGAATCTGATCCAACTAAAGTGGGAGAGACAGACACCCGCTAGCCACCTTATGCATCAAGTGCATGTCAGTCGGTGGAACCTGTCTCACATAAGAGTACGTGTAAGGTCGGTCCGTGCCGCTTCATCCCACAATGCCGCCGAATCAAGATAAGACTAGTAACGGCAAGCAAATTGAACAAATCATCGCCCACAACTACTTTGTGTTCTACTCGTGCATAGAATCTACGCATAGACCTGGCTCATGATGCCACTGTTGGGGAACGTAGCAGAAATTCAAAATTCTCCTACGTGTCACCAAGATCAATCTAGGAGATGCTAGCAACGAGAGGGGAGGAGTGCATCTACATACCCTTGTAGATCGCGAGCGGAAGCGTTCAAGAGAACGGGGTTGATGGAGTCGTACTCGTCGTGATCCAAATCACCGATGATCCTAGCACCGAACGGACGGCACCTCCGCGTTCAACACACGTATGGAGCGGGGACGTCCCCTCCTTCTTGATCCAGCAAGGGGGGAGGAGAAGTTGATGGAGATCCAGCAGCACGACGGCGTGGTGGTGGAAGTAGCGGGATCCCGGCAGGGCTTCGCCAAGCGCAAGCGGGGAGGAAGAGGTGTCACGGGAGGGAGGGAGGCGCCAGGGCTTGGCGTGCTGCTCCCTTGCGCCTCCCCACTATATATAGGGGTGGAGGGGGCTGGTTTCTTGCCCTCCAAGCCTATTGGGGCGTTGGCAAAGGTGGGGGAAAGAAATCCCATCATTTCCCTTCCCCACCGATTGTTATCCCCCTTTTTTAGCGATCTTGATCTTATCCCTTCAGGATATGATCTTATTCCTTCTAAGGTGGGATCTTGGTGCGCCTTGACCAGGGGTGTGGGGCCTTGCCCCCACTACCCACGTTCATGTGGGTCCCCCCATGCAGGTGGGCCCCACTTCGGAACCTTCTAGAACCTTCCCGGTACAATACCGAAAAATCCCGAACATTTTCCGGTGGCCAAAATAGGACTTCCCATATATAAATCTTTACCTCCGGACCATTCCGGAACTCCTCATGACGTCCGGGATCTTATCCGGGACTCCGAACAACTTTCGGATTTCCGCATACTAATATCTCTACAACCCTAGCGTCACCGAACCTTAAGTGTGTAGACCCTACGGGTTCGGGAGACATTCAGACATGACCGAGACGACTCTCCGGTCAATAACCAACAGTGGGATCTGGATACCCATGTTTTCTCCCACATGTTCCACGATGATCTCATCGGATGAACCACGATGTCGAGGATTCAATCAATCCCGTATACAATTCCCTTTGTCAATCGGTACGTTACTTGCCCGAGATTCGATCGTCGGTATCCCAATACCTCGTTCAATCTCGTTACCGGCAAGTCACTTTACTCATTCCGTAATGCATGATCCCGTGACTAACTGCTTAGTCACATTGAGCTCATTATGATGATGCGTTGCCAAGTGGGCCCAGAGATACCTCTCTGTCATATGGAGTGACAAATCCCAGTCTCGATTCGTGCCAACCCAATAGACACTTTCAGAGATACCTGTAGTGTACCTTTATAGCCACCCAGTTACGTTGTGACGTTTGGTACACCCAAAGCATTCCTACGATATCCGGGAGTTGCACAATCTCATGGTCTAAGGAAATGATACTTGACATTAGAAAAGCTTTAGCAGACGAACTACACGATCTTGTGCTATGCTTAGGATTGGGTCTTGTCCATCACATCATTCTCCTAATAATGTGATCCCGTTATCAACGACATCCAATGTCCATGGTCAGGAAACTGTAACCATCTATTGATCAAAGAGGTAGTCAACAAGAGGCTCACTAGGGACATGTTGTGGTCTATGTATTCACACATGTATTATGCTTTCCGGATAACGCAATTATAGCATGAACAATAGAAAATTATCATGAACAAGGAAATACAATAATAACCATTTTATTATTGCCTCTAGGGCATATTTCCAACACGGGCACCATCCTTGAGAGCCATAGGGAACCAGTTCGCCATGACTTTTTCGTTGCCGTTGGCTGCCTCGATGCTCAGCTCGTAGAGCTGCAGGAACTCCGCGGGGTCGGGGGTGCCGTCATAGCGAGGAGGCAGGTCTGGCTTGAACTTTCCCGGCCACGCGACGCTACGCAGCTTGGGGGTGAAGGCGCGGCAGCCCGCGGTGGCCACCGGGACCCTTTGCTGATTTGGAGCCTGCCCTTGATGTCCGCGCACCGCCACCGCAGGCGACGCACGGTCTTGTCGTGGTGGTGCGGGGAGCACGGGAACATTATCTCACGGACAAGGAACTTCTTGGCAGCATCCTTCTTCGCGCGAGGGTACCCGACGCGATGGGTCGCGCCGGGGGGCCACTCGCCTTGGCGCCAGGACGCCGTCTTTTTGCGGAGGTGGTGGAGGCGGCGCTCCACGAGCCATGTCGCCCGTAGCTGGCGGAGAGCGAGGCAGCGAGAGTGAAGGCGTAGGGGAGCTCCCTGCGGCACTAACGAGCTCGGCGGTGTGGTCCAGCCAGTCCTCGTAGAGGTCGTTGACGGGGCGGTAACGCAGGAGCTCACGTGCCATGAGCTACGCGGCCTGCGCGTCCGTGGGAGCGCGACGAGCGTGAGACAACGAGCCGGCCGGAGTCAACGACGGAGTGGTGGTGCGGCCGTCCCGCCGCACCGAGGGGTGCCGCGAGGACGCTTGCTGCTCGTTCCCGCCGGGCCGGTGACGGCGTTGGCGGTAGGCGATGGGGAACGACGGGGAGGCCCACCGACGGGAGCCGTCTGAACGACACGAGCGGCGAGGGCGGCCCGGCGCTCAGCGCGGGCTCAACGGGCGTCAGACATGGACGCGATGAAGCGATGGGACGCGGATTAGCGGAAGGAAATTCCGGCGCACCCCTACCTGGCGCGCCAAATGTTGAATTTCGAGTTCTGGCAAAACCCTTGAGGTTCGAACACTGGGGTGCGCATCCCCCTACCAAACCACGCCCTCACCCTCACCGCGATCTCAAAGGCTAGCTAGACGAACTCGCAACACAAGAGACACAAGGTTTATACTGGTTCGGGCCACCGTTGTGGTGTAATACCCTACTCCAGCGTGGTGGGGGTGGATTGCCTCTTGGGCTGGTGATGAACAGTACAAGGGGAAGAACAGCCTCTTGAGGAGAGGTGTTCTTGTGCTCGGTGAATATGTTTGGGTGAGGATGGCTCAAGGTCAGACCCAGACCGGCTCTAGCTCAGTTCTCCCCTTTGGGTGGTGGCTAGTCCTATTTATAGAGGCCCTGTTCCTCTCCCCAAATATTGAGCGGGAAGGGAGCCAACAACGGCCAATTTGAAAGGGCAGAGCTAGTACAAGCTATCCTGACAAAAGTAGTCTTTGCCTGCCAAAGGCTCTGGTGGTGACGCCGTCTTGGGCTCCACGGTGGCCTCCGTCCTGCCGTCGTGCTGGTCTTGGTCTCGTTGCACAGATATGGAAACCTTTTCCTGATGCCTCGGTACTCCTCGCCTGCGCTTGCCTCCTTAGCACCAAAGAGTAAACGAGGACACTGTGTGCGCTGGCGCCCGTCTGGCCTTGGTCGTCATGGCTGACGTCGTAGGAACTTTGCGAGGTTCGCCTTGCCTTGATCTCTCCACCCCTCGCGAGCCCGCCTAGTGAGGTCGCTCCTGAGGAGGTCTTGTGTCGTCCGCCTCGCGAGGCTTGGCCCCTCGCGAGGGTCTTGAATGCTTGTTGGTGAAGACGGGCTATAATGGGCCTCGAGTGGAGCCACGCCGCGGGCCGCAGGCAGGCAAGTCTGGGGACTCCCGTTCCCAGAACGCCGACATACAGGTTCAACCATATAAAGCACGCCTCGAACAGTGCTACTTTGCCTACAGTTAACCAAAGGGTGAGGCCGCCAAGCCCCAGGACAAGGCCCAGGCGCCACCCCGCGCATCCACAACCTTCTGAAAGCGGCTTCATCTTGCAATGTGGTCAATAAACAAGATATTCGCTTTAGAGCCATGGAAAAGCAGGAACATAATCTTCTGTCCTATTCTCCAAGATGGACGGGCCTTCATTATTTGAGACCACCCATGAATAAGTATCTTTTCACCTCCAAGGGGAATGGAGTAGGTCGACATAAACATCATGTTGTGACCAAGCGCAAGTCTGACCCGACCATGGTCAGGCATCTATATAGGAACAATAGAACTGGGCAGTTCGTGTTTCAAGAAGATCACAGCTATACCATAAGTTTCTCAACACAGTTGGACCTGTTCAACGAGTGCAGCAGTGGCACACATATCCCACGTGGCATTCCACCATTGAAACACCCCACAAGGACCTCAAGACGATCAATAAAGTGTAGGAACTTGTGGATGTCGTCCAAGTCAACTTCAGTGCCATGAGTAACAGCCGAGTTCTTATAGAATAACAAACGAGTAGCCTGCTTAACTCTAAAAAAACCTACACGTGCCACCAATTATAAGAAAATATTAGTTAGAAGTAGCATCTTTGTGAGATATTCATTGCTACTTCTAAATTTAAATTGTGATTAGTTAGACAGAATAGGTGGACTAAGAAGTAATCGAGGCAAGAAGCAAGAACCAGATACAAAACTAACATGGATGAACAATTGGAATGACGTCAGGGTGGAAGATTGCAGTGAATATGAGACCTGGTTCTGCTATTTCCATCAACATTCGTGCGCCAACTTCCAGTCCGTAACACTTAAGAAAGTTTATGCAAGTTCAGCCATAAAAAAAGCAGCGATCTTCTTGGTTCATGAACCCAACTCGAAACTTATATCCATGGCTTGTATTCACTTTTACCATTAAACTGGTGTATTCAGTTATGGCAAGGCCGAGCATCTTGAGTACATGTGTTCTGGCAGAGCAAGGAATGCACTGCAGGAAAAATAATATGAGAACACAATGTATTCCCTATATCCAAATCTAGAAATAATTTCCTCCTTCACGTCAGTGTTGACCATGGTACTAGTACCTTTTATCCAAATATAGCAACCCAAATTTCCAAATTAGTCGACAGCATGTTCAAAAAACCCCACCCTCCCAGATAGAAAAGAGGATTCTAGGAACATACTGTGCGCGTTTTAAAATCCTGTGTTAGGATGAGAAGGAACAAGTGTGGCGTCTCGCCGAGGGTGCAGAAACCTGTAGGGTCCTCGCACTTTGGGCACTGCAAATGAAGCACACTAGATTCAGTAGGAAGAAAAATGCATCAACGGCGGCGGCTGCCATCCTAGGAGTACCCGCGACCAAGGGACTTGGATTTATCGGGGATGGATGAAGAATTCGTACCAGGTTCTCCATGAGAAAACCCTATGCAATCGCCGAGTGGGGGTTTTCTCTGAACAAGCAGACGAGGGAGAAGGGATTCATGCCTAGTGAAATATTGACGCTTCGTCCGTCCAGCTTACTGCTAAAGCTGGAAAGGTGGGGTTTTTTGTGATTTGACGGCTCATTGGGCATTAGTGCGGCGCTACGACCGGGGTGTGTCTACCGTGCAGTTGTGCACTCTAATTTGGTGCATATGGCACATGGACCCCGTTGCCGGATGCCCCACATATCAGCGCAAGGAAGTAGAAAGACATGAGTAACTAGTTATTACACATAAATATATTTTTGACACAGAGATATTCCCTTTGTAAAGAAATATAAAGATCTTTTATATCACAACTTTATACATAAGAAAAATCAAGGGGAATATATATAACATATATAATTATAAAAAATAGAGTTTTTTTTAACACGATATAGATGAGTTAGTGATGATGGTGTGCCTGTCATCCTGCAATATAGGCCGTCTGATTTATATCTGACGCATAGGAAGGAAACTATGGCAATTTTGCAAAAAGGTACCCACACACCTCTCCACATTTGCAAATAAGGCCTTCCCTCGTTCATCCTTTTCTCTCACAAGATAAAATACTCATACAAATGCATCTTGATGTTATGTGCAACGCACAGGCATTATGGGGGTTCAACTAAGAAATACTCAGACAGGCTCACAGTTCTGGACTTTGGGCCACAGGCCGGTGGGCCTGCATGTTTGGGGGCCCATGTGTTCTACCTCAGCGCTTTTCATATTGCAAGCGGTCGGTACGGCGCTGGTTTTAGATGTTGTCGCAAGGAGAATACACAAAATTGAATAAAGCACGACAGCTGTTGGAATGAAATCAAATGACAGTTCCTAACCAGCAATCAGAGTTGCAGTTCTATCAACGATACTGTCATACTACTTATACACACAGGACACTTGTTTCACCATGCCAGAGTATTACATCAAAATCTCTCGGCGGATAGATCAGTTCGGCAGTACTGAAGAATTTCAAAGTTGATTTGGACCAGCTCTCCTTGCCGTGAAAGTTTGATTTTGACATCATCCCCTACCGCAAGATATGATTTAGATTTGAACCTTGACCATCCTTTAGCATCAATCATCATGCGACCATCCTTTGTACTTACGGTATATTGAGCAGGTTCATTCACACCAAGGCTGCGCATGGTAAGAGAAACTTGGCCACGGTCGCCCGGATTGTTGAATGACTCCCTCGTTGCTCTAGGAATTCTCTGTTTGCAAACAAGAAGACATACACAAACAGTTAGATCAACACAATGAATCATGTGAAACAACATGGAAAGAAAAAAGAACGAAGCACTTGGGCGGCCAATGCTTACCAAGAAGGTGGACATGTCGGTTTTTGTAAGGACTTTGGTATATGAAGTGCGAACTGTAGCCCAGTCTGTTGCCGGTGCAATAGCTGGTTCCGTTGCCGCTGCATGGGCCGGAGCAGATACAAGAGCAAGTGTTGGTGCAGGTGCCGAAGCCTTGCTGGTGCCCGTGCCAGTGCGACTGGTAGTGCCGCTGCTGCTGCCGGAGATGGTGCTCCTTGTAGAGCTAGTGCCGGTGTCAGAGCAGGTGCCGGTGTCGATGCCCGATCCTCCGGTAGATCAGCCTGATCCGCTGACGCGGTTGGTGCCCAATCCTTAGCTGGATCAGACTGAGATGGTACCGCTGTCAGTGCAAGAGCAACTGCCGATGCTCGATCCGTTGCTCAAGGTGGTACCGATGTGCGAGACAGTGGCGATCGTGTCTGGTCTGCTATGATCAGCTTTCTAACGTGACTAGGCTCCATGACCGTGATCCAGTCTTTTTCTTCATTTCTTTTAAACGCGAGAAGGACTAATTGTGGTGCGTTTGTTAAACCAAACTGCAGTTCATCATAGGGATTCAGCTTGTACTCAGACAATAGACTGATCCAATTTTTTCCAGTAATATAAGTGATGGACAGTGCCTTCGTTACTGACACGACATAAGAAGTGAAACCTGCAAAAATATCCATCGTAGAGCAAACCAAATGGTTTATTCCGTGACGAATGTCACATGGCAAAACCTGCATCGTAAAATTGCAGCAAAATAAAGAAAACATGACATTAAATCAATAAGATTTAGACAGTAAATCAATAAGATTTACTTGATGTGACACGAGTGAATCCTTACCAGGAAATCACTATGTTGAAGTACTAAACAGAAGATTGGTCGTCCAACTACGCGTGGCATGCAGGGCCCCCGCCTACTCCCACAAGCAGGACAGTCCAAAGGTCGGGACAAATCGTATGGACCGAACATCCATGGGACTGGAAACCCTGGTGGGTGCGATAAACCCTGCAATGCATACAGATATTGGAGTGTAACCATAATTGATAAACCATCCTCACAAAAAATATGATCTAGATACTTCAAAATATACAGACTAAATTGAGTGGACAGACATTAACATAGACTGTTCTCAGGACTCACCGCACACCAAAAGCGGCAGTACTAAACAATACAGGGTTCACAAACAGAAATCAAGTACTGAACAATAGTAGTTACTATAGACAAGCAAAGTTGCATTAATTAAACTCTGTAGACTATTTCTTGCCACCGACCTACGAGATGAACCCCGCATAACTGACTAGGCCATGGACTTCGTGAGAGATGTCTACCGGCACCATCACCATCTCCTCAACCTTGGAGAACCTAACAGAGTGGTCTTTCCACTCATAAACATGACGATGAAGACATGCCGCATCAGATTTGTCGGGAAGCTTTACAAGAACCACACCCTTCGTAATCGAAGGCACAACCAGGAAATTGCTCTGGTCAAGTACACCCTCGAGAACACGCCTGACAACAATGCTACAGGAAAACACTAGTTCAGGACACGTGGCAACAAGGACACAGCTGCTAGATAGTTTAGCAGTAGAACTCATCCTCGGGTCTTCCAGTTCACACGACATGACTTTGAGAACTTCATCTCCACCGCGGACCTTGTTCTAAATCAAACAGAAACCAAATATTTTATTACTACCTCCGTTCAGAAATATAAGATGATTCTCGATATTTTAATCCATATATGACTACATATACGCACAGAAATGAGTGAACAAAGACACTAGAACATGTCTTCAAAGGCATGAGAGCAGAGGGATTACTTGCAATATCCATAACACAAGTTACTGATGCAAATATACCCTCTTCAAAGGTAGCGTTGATGTTCATAAAGTAGTTGAAAGTAATCTATAAGAAATCAGTGTCAACCTCTCGCATGTTTTGGTCAAAAGAGGAATTTAGATCTGCCATTTGGCACACAAAAACCACATGCAAGATCACCCAGAAAGTGGTACTACTAGTACTAGTACTGCGTGTTAGATGAAATAACATGATCAAGATCGAGAAAAAGATCATCAAGAAGAGATATTACTTGGACTTGCTTAATGAGGGATCCCAGAGAGGGGGGCTTGGACAGGGCGATGGCTTTGAGCTTGTCTGCGGTAGTCTCGGCGGGGTGCTTGCGCTTCTTCGTACCATGAGCCTCGATGGTTTTTGCCAGAGCCATAGACATCACTTCGGCCGGTGCTGCAGCGTCCATCAAGAAATTGTCAAATGGAAATAAAAGAAAAGAAACCATAATCACAAACCTAAAAGAAGAATAGAGAGGGAGTTATAGGATCAGTCTCGGGGTTGCAAGACTGGGCCTTGGCCAGAATCAACACCATTGATGCGCTCACCTTTCCTTCTTTGGGAGAGAAGAACAATGGCAGAAGCAGGTCGGGGTTTTCTTGAAGAAATGAGGAACAAGATGAGGGAGAAGCGAGGGTTGGGTAGAGAGGAAGCCGGGAGAGAAGAGTGAAATGATGGTTGCTTCGTCCGTCCAACTTACTGCTGGAAAGGAGGGGGTTTTGTGATTTGACGGCTCATTGGGCATTACTGTGACGCTTCGATCAGGGAAGTCTACCGTGCAGTTGGGCACTCTACTACGGAGTAATTTAGTGCATGGCTGGCGGACCCTAATGATGGCTGCCCCACACGTCGGCGAAAGTGAGTAGCAATGTTCCCGACGACCGTCGAGGAGGATGCGCATGGTAGAGCGAGTCCACTGTTTTTTCTGAAGAAAAAAATGATTACAACAAGCATTTCCACTCTTACAACGGAGGAGTGCGAAACACGGTAGCCACTTGAACATACATAGTGCTCCTACTACTAGGCATGTGCAGTGGTTCATACGTCAGTACTACATAATCTTCTTGCTAGTGTAGGAGTAAGATATGACGATAACAAATGATGTTGTGCGCATGTCAATTGTATGAACAGTAATGTAACTATATTGAGATGAGAATGCAACCAAACACACCCACATGCTTTGTGCTACAGTGACTGATCTGCACCGTCTGATTTTGATCCAACGGTCATGTTGCACCGAGACATGGACATGCCCATGCAGAGGACGCCTAAACACCACCGAAGTCCCTCTGCTTCTCGAGGCGCACGATGTTGGTGATGCAGGGTGCAACGGCCCGCAGAGCCCGCTCCCGGTCAACGGGAGCCAGCTCATCAAAGACGGCATCCAATGGCACGAATGGACTCCAGTGACGGAGCCCTGAGATGATTCGCCCGGCAATGGCAACGGCAGCCCGCAACCCCTCCTTGTCCAGCTCCGCCCCCACCATCGCACGGAGACGGCTCAGCTCCTCAAAGATATAGGTGAAGAAGGAGACCAGGTCTGGAAGCCCCAACTCGTTGAAGTTGATGGGGTGGTCGAACGGGTTTAGCCCGACGACCGACATGGTCGCGCTGGCACGACGATAGGCATCGCGCAGCCGCAACACGTGCGTGGCAACTTGGTCCACCAAGTGGCTGAGGCGATCCTGGACCTCGTCACGATCGGCCCGCTCGCGCTCCAGGCGCCTCCCCTGACGGCCTATCGTATCTCCCGCTTTCTGCAGCAACGTCGCCGATGCCTCGAGCATCTTTGTGGTGGACGCCTGCCGCTTTTGAAGCTCCGTGTACTCCCGCACATAACGGAGGAGCATGGCACTCCTCTCCTCCTTGAGCTCACAGAGCTCCACGTCCTTGGCCCTGAGCTCCGCATCATTGGCCTCGAGCTCCTGTGTCAGGCACCTCACCTCAGACTCTGTGATCTACTGCGCCGCCATGGCACTAGGTAGAAGCAATGGGGAGAGGAAGCAAAGGGGGTGAAACAGCTGAAAGGCAATGCAATCTATAGGAAGGCGGAGGGAGCCAGCCGAGGAGCGGGGAATCTTTAGGTTTTCACCATGGGAAAACACCAATAGATGACTTCTCACATCAAGGAGTAGTGGGTTTTACAGGCGGAGTCATCGTGACTAATTACTGTCGCGCCTGCTCCCGTCAATCAAAAAATTAAAAATCCTGCCGCGCCTGCTCCTGTCATTCAAAAAATAAAAAATCCTGCCGCGCCTGCCGGACCCAAAGACTAGAGCAACGTCGTGGTGGATATTTAAATTTACCTGCTAGCAAGGAGATAGAAAAAGGGTGAAAAAACAAATGTGGCGGTGGCCTAGCTAATCGGTCGCACTAGCCCAACTAGCTAGCCACCGTGCTTCACTGATGTACTCAGCGGGAAAGGTGGTCTTTTGTGATTTGATGACTCATTTACTTGCTTCGGCGCTACGAGGACCCAGAAAACGCGTGGCAGGGCGCCCCACATCTCGGCAAGGAAGAATATATGCGTGCACCACCCGGGAGGACCACGAAACCGCGCGGTAGGGTGTGCCACGTCTCGGCACGGAGGAAAAATGTGCGTGTAAAAATATATCAGATGCAGTAGTACCTATGGTTCGACCTCGGGACCCAGCCAATCGGTCGAAAACACCCCACTGGCCACACAACTTCATCATGCTAATGTGGCACGGAGGATAGGTGTGGTTAGCTCTCGACCAGCCACAACGTCTCTTGTTCTAGGCGATTCTTCTATTTTCCAAGCTTTTTTTAGTTATAATAACACCACGGCAAGCTAGCGCCGCTCTTCGTGTGTGCCCATGCGTCTAAAGGTTAGACGATGGAGAGGGGAGAGAGATTGCAGACCTGGGACCCACCAGTAAGTGAGTCAACGGTCATGCACGTGTTGACGAGGCACTCCCTCTACTCTACTCAACATAATACTGTATAGAATCAAGTTATGGGACAAAGCCAACAACCGTTGTTGTTTCAGGCTATCGACTTACGCTTTGTAGTCCAGGTTGCCAGTTCGAATCTCGTCTTTCAGATTTGTTAGTTTTAGGTCCAAATTTGATCAATAACAAGTGGGACCCCCGTGTGTTGTTCCGATATTTCAGTGAAGGATGGTCTTTTTTTGAACAAACACTTTGCGCGGTTAGACAAGTAATGACACGAGTTACACGTATTTTGCAAGTTTATGAACAAAAATGACAACGACATAGAATATCACATCCACCCCACAGCTTAGATGCTATGGTGATACGAGCAAGGTTGTCAGAATCGCGATTTTGAATCGGATCGGAGCTCTGATGGTAGAATCATAAATCGTAGAATCTTCACTACCAGGATCGTAGAAACGTAGATTTTATGAACTAAACTCGTAGAATCAGATGGGTAAGTTTGGATCATAAAGTCGTAGAATCATATAACAGAATCGTGATTCTAACAACCTTGGATATGAGTTTTTACATCGTTGGAAGTGAGATCCAATGTCTTGGGAGTAGTCTTTGTAATTATGCGCAATTTCCAAACTCTCCAAAGTTTTTTTTGCAAATAAAACATTCAGGCCTCGTGTGTGCCGCTGCATCTTGGATCCAACGGCTCCCCGTTGCTCATATTAGGTGCTCCCCGTAGCTTAATTAGCCGCTACGGTGATACGAGCATCTAGGTCGTATGATCTGTGATCAGATGGCACATGCGTAGTACTTGTACTTTCTACGCAATTCCCAAACTCTCTTAGCCGTATATTGCAAAAACATTCAAAGCTCCTACTGTGGGCCGTTAGATCTCCGTGAACTCGTATAACCATAGAATCTACGGTGCGGGAGCACCTCATATTCACCCATGCGAGAAAACATCAGGTGCTCTCGCAGCTTGGATGCTACGGTGATACGAGCTTCGAGGTCGTTTGATCTGAGATACAATGGCATCTGAGCAGTCTTTGTGCTTGTAAGTAGTGGCCGAACTCTTTGGGGGCTTTTCTGCAAAAAACCATTCGAACCACCGAGGAGTTGTTGGGTCACAAATCCAACGGCTCCGAAGAGCTTGTATCACCAAAGCATCTAAGGTGTGGTAGCACATGATATTCTTACATACAGGAGAATATGATGTCCTCCTTCATCTTAGATGCTACGGTGTTACGAGCTTCGAGGTCGTTGGATATGGGATCCAAGGGCATCTGAGTAGTTTTTGTACAAATTGTGTGCAATTATCAAACTCATTAAGGTTTCCTGTAAAAATATTAAGACATCATGTGAGCTGCTATATCTCAGATCTACAGGCTCCAAGCAACTCGTATCAGCATATAACATCTAAGTTGTGGGGGCAGATGATATTATCTCAGGGAGGAGGGGGGTGCACAACCAATCGGTGTTTGGGAGCTAGGATGGGGAAAAATATAATCTAAACATTCCTAAACAGAGCTTCATAAATTTATCTAAGGTCGAGGGGTTAACCCCTCACAATCTACATAGCTCCGCCTAAACACAACATTTGCATGTACTGTAGTACCAGACTTAATATTCATGTTTCTGTTTCCTGTTCATTTTAAATATTGAATTGAGGACCATGCATGTCTTACATTTTACTCCCTTCGTTCCTAAATATTAGTCTTTTTAGAGATTTCAAATGGACTAGCACATACGGATGTATATAGACATATTTTAGAGTGTAGATTCACTCATTTTGCTCCGTATGTTGTTGAAATCTCTAAAAGACTAATATTTAGGAACAGAGGGAGTATTTTTGTATCGTGTCATACATGCATGGTTTGGAAAAATAGATGCACTATACTTACTGGATTGTTGTTGTGTTCGTGTGTGTGTGGGGGGGGGGCATATGCTTAATACATACAAAGTTTTCTCACCACCATGTTGTTCATCTTTCAAATTTGAATTTGCAATGAAAAACTTACTAGGGATACCATGAAATGTGAAATCCACGTTGAGATCACTATATCACAAACTCACTCTACTTCAAGAACTCATCATAAATCAATTACCACGTCGATATTACTATTTGCAAGGAAAATACGGGCATTGTAATACACATAGATTTGTTCGGCAATTTAAAAGATTCCTTTCGTATTCTCGAATGGTACCCAACGGCGTACCAGCCAGACCTTGGTGAAGGAAATATGCCTTAGAGGCAATAATAAAGTATTATATATTTCCTTATATCATGATAAATGTTTATTATTCATGCTAGAATTGTATTAACCGGAAACATAATACATGTGTGAATACATAGACAAACAGAGTGTCACTAGTATGCCTCTACTTGACTAGCTCGTTAATCAAAGATGGTTATGTTTCCTAGCCATAGACATGAGTTGTCATTTGATTAAACGGGATCACCTCATTAGGAGAATGACGTGATTGACATGACCCATTACGTTAGCTTAGCACCCTATCATTTAGTATGTTGCTATTGCTTTCTTCATGACTTATACATGTTCCTATGACTATGAGATTATGCAACTCCCGTTTACCGGAGGAACACTTTGTGTGCTACCAAATGTCACAACGTAACTGGGTGATTATAAAGGTGCTCTACAGGTGTCTCCAAAGGTACTTGTTGGGTTGGCGTATTTCGAGATTAGGATTTGTCACTCCGATTGTCGGAGAGGTATCTCTGGGCCCACTCGGTAATGCACATCACTATAAGCCTTGCAAGCATTGTGACTAATGAGTTAGTTGCGAGATGATGTATTACGGAACGAGTAAAGAGACTTGCCGGTAACGAGATTGAACTAGGTATCGAGATACCGACGATCGAATCTCGGGCAAGTAACATACCGATGACAAAGGGAACAACGTATGTTGTTATGCGGTCTGACCGATAAAGATCTTCGTAGAATATGTGGGAGCCAATATGGGCATCTAGGTCCCGCTATTGGTTATTGACCGGAGAGGTGTCTCGGTCATGTCTACATAGTTCTCGAACCCAAAGGGTCCGCACGCTTAAAGTTACGATGACAGTTATATTATGAGTTTATGTGATTTGATGTACCGAAGGTTGTTCGGAGTCCCGGATGTGATCACGAACATGACGAGGAGTCTCGAAATGGTCGAGATGTAAAGATTGATATATTGGACGACTATATTCGGACACCGGAAGTGTTCCGGAGAAGTTTCGGATTAAACCGGAGTGTCGGAGGGTTACCGGAACCCCCCGGGGAAGTATTGGGCCTTGGTGGGCCTTGAGGGGAGAGAGAGGGCAGCAGCCATGAGGTGGCGCGCCCCCTCCCAAGGGGAATCCTAGTTGGACTAGGAGAGGGGGGCGCAGCCCCCTTTCCCTCTCCCTCTCCCTCTCTTTCCTTCCCCCCCTTCTTTCATAGTAGGACTAGGAAAGGGGAGTCCTACTCCTACTAGGAGGAGGACTCCCCCTCTCTCCTTGGCGCGCCTAGGGCAGCCGGCCTCCCCCTTGCTCCTTTATATACGGGGGCAGGGGGCACCTAAGAACACACTTGATATACGATATTTTAGCCTTGTGCGGTGCCCCCCTCCACCAGATTACACCTCGATAATACCGTCGCGGAGCTTAGGCGAAGCCCTGTGTCGGTGGAACATCATCATCGTCACCACGCCGTCGTGCTGACGAAACTCTCCCTCAACACTTGGCTGGATCGGAGTTCGAGGGATGTCATCGAGCTGAACATGTGTAGAACTTCAGAGGTGCCGTGCGTTCGGTACTTGATCAGTCGGATCGTGAAGACGTACAACTACATCAACCGCGTTGTGATAACGCTTCCGCTGTCGGTCTACGAGGGTACGTGGACAACACTCTCCCCTCTCTTTGCTATGCATCACCATGATCTTGCGTGTGCGTAGGAAATTTTTTGAAATTACTACGTTCCCCAACACTTGGCTCGTGTTAATCCTCAAAAAAAAAAAAACCGGGCTCGTGTCCTTCTGTTAGCGTGCGTGGTACGCACATTAGCCAACCCCAACCAGTCGAGCCTCCGCGTTTCAAGTCGAAATATCTGGCGGCCAGAATTCCAGCCCTAGGAAATTCCCCTCATGTCCCCGGTCCATAATGACTACCGATGAACAATGGAGGGACGATTTAGTAACTAGACAACGTTATCTACCGTGCCGAGCATGGTTCAATTCCCTCGGTCGCCGCTCCCCAAGGTCACCCGTCAACTGCATTACCTAGTACTACTACTACTACAACACCAGGATGAGCAAAGAATTGAGCCCGTTTGTTCGTGCCTAGTACTACTTGAGTTAATATATCAGGGACCCCTAAAAAAAGAGTTAATATATCAGGCAATGCACTGGTACGGACGGATTATCCTTTTACTCTGCATATATAACTTGTCTGAAGTGTAACTAAGCAAAATGTTTGACCAAATCCTTTCTTACGAAATACAACAGGACAGATGTATCGCTTGAAAATTTATTGCATGATGCATGTTATGATGTTGTTTCGAATCCTGGATTATAAATTTCAGAAAATACAAAAGTGACCAGAAATTCATGAAACCGAGCATGGTCACGTGATATGGCACAAATATTCCTTCGTAATTTTTTTCTTCAATTTGAGACAAGCTGCTTATGACAAGTTGCACAAATGAAGAGCCAAGGTATTTTGGAACAAAGACCTGTCATGTTAAGGGGAACGCTTTCGCTATTGAAACCGTGGGCGTTTACGTGCCGCCACGAGTCCCGCTTCTGATCGGCACGTGCCATTCGAGCAAGCGTGTGAGTCGATGGGAGGCGTGCGAGCAGACCGCTGCGCCGGCTGATAGGGAGGCGTGCGAGTAGACCGCTGCGCAGGCTCACTAAGAGGTGAGCCCTTTGACCAGGCTCCGCCGCCCACCTTCGTCCCAACTGCTCCCACTTTTAATGTTGCCGTCACCATAGTTTAAAATCAACCCCGCACTACCCGGTATCGCTACAATCTTCTCTCTTCCTCTCTGATTCTCCTGTCGTCTACCTCCAACCAGCCTGACGTAAACATATGCCATGCCGCATCACGATGGTCTGCCCTTAGTCTTCCAGTTTCCTGAGGAAGACACCCAGCCGGAGTCTCAAGAACATAAGGCGCTTTGGGACGAGCTTGAACCGGCCTTGCGGGAAGACGTCGCGCCTGTGCCCGCTCCCATTACAGCTCCCGTCGCCCCGACTGCGCCAGCGCCCATCCCCGTGGCATTGATGGGCTGGGAGCCACACATTGTCGCCGAGCTTGATGCCACGGGATTCCACGAGGTCCCCGCCGACTTTCACGCGCCCGTGCACCTGCCAGCGCATGCGCCTGCGCGTGCACTGACGTGCGCGCCCATGCCGGTGCCCGTGCACCTGCCAGTGCATGCGCCTGCGCGTGCACTGACGTGCGCGCACGTGCCGGTGCCCGTGCATACGAATGTCTCCGCCGCGCCGTTGCTAGCGCCTGTCCCCGCGCGGGTGCCAGTGCCCCCCCTCAGCGGCATGGATGGCTGCCGTCGACCGCTTCCTTGCACCAACGCCAGTCGTCTCCTCCCGCCAGTTGACTCGCTCCTGGAGACCGAAGTCCAGAACATTGTGGCCTTCTTTGAAGCTAGGGCCAACGTCCAGGAGTACGCCAACAACGGCACAAGGCGCCGCCGTCACCGTCAGTCAGTGGCCCGGCGACACACAGAGCACGGTAGAGGAGCCCCTTCCCACCGCAAGATGCCCCCGCCGCCACCGCGTAATCTAAATTTGCCATGAAAAACGTTCGGATTGCCATGCTTAAAATCCGAACGTTTATCATTTCCGTTTATTTTAGATCGATCATCGTATGAATGTAAAGTCGGAGTCAGACTGAATGAAATCTATGGTTTGATCGATTGAATGTTCTGCTAGAGCCGTATCAAATGAAATATAAAACGTCATCAAGCCACATGTATTCCTTATCATCCAACGACCTAGATTGCTTCAATGTCGAGTGCTCAACACGTTTAGCGTGTAGTTAATTTCATGCCAAAAATAGTGCTAATCACATAATAACACAAAAATAATATCCTACTTAATATTCGCATGCACTTAATATACTTCCAAATTAACGTGCATTGTACGTACACATTGACTAGTACTACTAGTACGTGAAACTGGTGCCGTAACTTGTGAACGCATCCAGATATGGTCAACGGCAACATCGCCCATGAGTTCTTCGTGTTTGCCCGTGCGTCGAAACGCAGAAGGGGAGGAGAGAGAGAGACCACACATGGAACCCACCAGTATGTGAAGGCGAATAGTACGTGCTAACGAGCCGGTCCCACTAATGTACTAAAAATAATATTACATGTTATCCATTAAATAGGCTATGGTAATATAAAAACATTATATGAACAAAGGGGGGTACAACAAACATTGCTGTTCTACGTATGTTGCCTATTGACGTGCGGCTTGAAGGCCCTGGTCGCATGTTCGATCCCCGTCCTTTATTTTTTAATTTGTATATGGGTCCAAATTTGTTTCATGATAGGTGGGCCCCTCGGTGTGTAGTTTGTGGCACTTTAATTTGTGGGTCGAAATTTGTTCCATTCCAAGTGGACTATCGGTGTGTAGTTTTGTAGCTTATTTGTAATAATCAGAGTTTTTGCAATAATACCATGGTGCGACATTGAAGGCGAGAAAGGACGTGCGAGAGAGCGATGACCGAGCCAGAGGGAAATCAATTGGGGGAGGTTGATACGTCTCCGTCATATCTACTTTTCCAAACACTTTTGCCCTTGTTTTGGACTCTAACTTGCATGATTTGAATGGAACTAACCCGGACTGACGCTATTTTCAGCAGAATTGCCATGGTGTTATCTTTGTGCAGAAACAAAAGTCTCGGAATGACCTGAAAATTCATGCAGATTATTTTTGGAAATAATAAAAAATACTGGCGAAAGAATCAAGGCCAGGGGGCTCACACCCTTTCCACGAGGGTGGGGGCGCGCCAGCCCCCTGCCTCGTGGCCCCCCTGGAGCTCCACCAACCTCAACTCCAACTCCATATATTCATGTTCGGGGAGAAAAAAATCAAGGAGAAAGATTCATCGTGTTTTACGATACGGAGCCGCCGCCAATCCCTAAACTCTCTCGGGAGGGCTGATCTGGAGTCCGTTCGGGGCTCCGGAGAGGGGAATCCGTCGCCATCGTCATCATCAACCATCCTCCATCACCAATTTCATGATGCTCACTGTCGTGCGTGAGTAATTCCATCGTAGGCTTGCTGGACGGTGATGGGTTGGATGAGATTTATCATGTAATCGAGTTAGTTTTCTTAGGGTTTGATCCCTAGTATCCACTATGTTCTGAGATTGATGCTGCTATGACTTTGCTATGCTTAATGCTTGTCACTAGGGCCCGAGTGCCATGATTTCAAATCTGAACCTATTATGTTTTCATGAATATATGTGAGTTCTTAATCCTATCTTGCAAGTCTATAGCCACCTACTATGTGTTATGATCCGGCAACCCCGAAGTGACAATAATCGGGACCACTTCCGATGATGACCGTAGTTTGAGGAGTTCATGTATTCACTATGTGTTAATGCTTTGGTCCAGTACTCTATCAAAAGGAGGCCTTAATATCCCTTAGTTTCCAATAGGACCCCGCTGCCACGGGAGGGTAGGACAAAAGATGTCATGCAAGTTCTTTTCCATAAGCACGTATGACTATATTCGGAATACATGCCTACATTACATTGATGAATTGGAGGTAGTTCTGTGTCACCCTATGTTATGACTGTTACATGATGAACCGCATCCGGCATAATTCTCCATCACCGATCCAATGGCTACGAGCTTTTCACATATTGTTCTTCGCATATTTACTTTTCCGTTGGTATTGTTACAATCACTACAAAACCCAAAAAATTACTTTTGCTACCGTTACCGTTACTATCATACTTCTTTGCTACTAAATACTTTGTTGCGGATATTAAGTTATCCGGGTGTGGTTGAATTGACAACTCAACTGCTAATACTTGAGAATATTCTTTGGCTCCCCTTGTGTCGAATCAATAAATTTGGGTTGAATACTCTACCCTCGAAAACTGTTGCGCCCCTGTACTTGTGGGTTATCAAGACTATTTTCTGGCGCCGTTGCCGGGGAGCATAGCTCTATTCTTTGAGTCACTTTGGATTTATATCTGCTGCTCACTATGAAGAACTTGAAAGATATGAAAACAAAAATTTATCCCTCAACTACGAGGGGAGGTAAGGAATTGCCATCTAGCTCTGCACTTGATTCACCTTCTATTTTGAGTAAGCTTGTGACACCTAAACATGCTTCTGCTATTAATTCTGATATGTCGCATGTTATTGATGATGCCACTTCTGCTATGCATGATACTTATGATGAAACTACTTCTATGCTTGATACTACTGTGCCACTTGGTGAATTTCTTGATGAACAACTTGCTAGGTCTAGAGAGAATGAAATTATTGAAACTGATAATATTGATGAAAGTGATGATGAAGATTCTCCCCCTAGATATGAATTGCCTGTTGTGCCTGAGGGCTATGTTATGGATGAAGAAACTGCTAGAGACTTTCTTGCTTGCAATGATAGAAGTGATCTTAAGAAATTATTAGCTAAGCTGAAACAAAAAACTCTGAATGCTAGAATGAAATATGATCCTGCTTATGCTACTTCACCTATCTTTGTTACCGATAAGGATTATGAATTCTCTGTCGACCCTGATATAATTACATTGGTTGAATCTGATCCTTTTTATGGCTATGAATCTGAAACTTTTGTGGCACATCTTACTAAATTAAATGATATAGCCACCCTATTCACTAATGATGAGAAAACTCGCTACTATTATATCCTTAAAATATTTCCGTTCTCATTAAAGGGTGATGCTAAGATATGGTTTAATTCTCTTGATCCTGGTTGTGTGCGTAGTCCCCAGGATATGATTTATTACTTCTCTGCTAAATATTTCCCTGCTCATAAGAAACAAGCTGCTTTAAGGGAAATATATAATTTTGTGCAAATTGAAGAAGGGAGTCTCACACAAGCTTGGGGGAGGCTTCTCCAATTACTTAATGATTTGCCTGATCATCCTCTCAATAAAAATGTAATACTTGATATCTTTTATAATGGACTAACCGATGCTTCCAGAGACCACCTGGATAGTTGTGCTGGTTGTGTTTTCAGGGAAAGAACACTAGATGAAGCTGAAATTTTATTGAATAATATGTTGACCAATGAAAATAATTAGACACTTCCCGAATCAACTCCTAAGCCAACTCCGAAGAAAAGGGGTATTCTATTTCTCAGTCCTGAAGATATGCAAGAGGCAAAGAAATCTATGAAGGAAAAAGGTATAAAAGCTGAAGATGTTAAGAATATACCTCCGGTTGAAGAAATACATGGTCTTAATTTACCGCCTGTTGAAGAAATACATGATTTTAATCCATTACCTATTGAAGAAACACATGGTCTTGATAACCCGACACAGGTAGTAAAGGTAAATTCTCTCTATAGATATGATAAAGCTGAAATCCCTCCTACTAAGTTTGCTAGCCAATGTTTGGATGAGTTTGATAATTTTATGGTTAATCAAGAAAACTTCAATGCTTATGTTGGTAGAGAATTAAAATGCAATGCTTATATGATTGAACACTTGAGTGATTATATTTCTAGAGTTAAAGGTGAACTTAAACTCATTAGTAAACATGCTTCTATGGTTACCACTCAAGTAGAACAAGTACTTAAAGCTCAGAATGATTTGCTCAATGAATTAAATAGTAAGAATAATGATTTTGCTGTTAGAGTGGCTACTAGAACTGGTAAAATGACTCAGGAATCTTTGTATCCTGAAGGCCATCCTAAGAGAGTTGAGCAGGATTCTCAGACAAATAATATTGATGCACCTAGTCCTTCTAAGAGGAAGAAAAAGAAAAATGATAGGACTTTGCATGCTTCTAGTGAACCTGTTGTAGACACACCTGAGAACCCCAATGATATTTCTATTTCTGATGCTGAAACACAATCTGGTAATGAACATGAACCTAGTGATAATATTAATGATAATGTTCATGTTGATGCTCAACCTAGCAATGATAATGATGTAGAAATTGAACCTGTTGTTGATCTTCATAACCCACAATCAAAGAATCAACGTTATGATAAGAGAGACTTTGTTGCTAGGAAACACGGTAAAGAAAGGGAGCCATGGGTTCAGAAACCCATGCCTTTTCCTCCCAAACCATCCAAGAAAAAGGATGATGAGGATTTTGAGCGCTTTGCTGAAATGATTAGACCTATCTTTTTGCGCATGTGTTTAAATGATATGCTCAAAATGAATCCTTATGCTAAGTATATGAAAGAAATTGTTACTAATAAAAGGAAGATACCGGAAGCTGAAATTTCCACCATGCTTGCTAATTACACTTTCAAGGATGGAATACCTAAGAAACTAGGATTTCCAGGAGTACCAACTATACCATGCTCCATTAAAATAAACTATGTTAAAACTGCTTTATGTGATGTTGGAGCCGGTGTTAGTGTTATGCCTCTCTCTTTATATCGTAGACTTGATTTGAATAAGTTGACACCTACTAAAATATCTTTGCAAATGGCTGATAAATCAACTGCTATACCTGTCGGCATTTGTGAGGATGTGCCTGTTGTGGTTGCAAATGTTACTATTTTAACGGACTTTGTTATTCTTGATATTCCCGAGGACGATAGTATGTCTATTATTCTTGGAAGACCCTTTTTGAATACTGCAGGGGCTGTTATTGATTGCAACAAAGGCAATGTCACTTTTCAAGTTAATGGTAATGAGCATACGGTACACTTTGCGAGGAAACAACCTCAAGTTCATAGTATAAACTCTATTGGAAAAATTCCATCGATTATTTTTGGAGGTTTTGAATTTCCTCTACCTACTATCGCAAAGAGACATGGTATTCTTATTATTGGGGACGTGCATATCCCCGTTGAGGTAACATAGTGTTATTCGAAATTTCTCCGGTTCCATGTTATTCGGAATGAGTTTGTTAACAAGACTTGATCAACCTTGTTAGTGGATTCCTTTTGATGAGCATGAGATGGATGAAGTTAGAAAGCACAACCTTCTGTACCCTCCGTTTACTTTCTGTTATCTAGAATAAATAAAGCAAAAATAGTATTTTCTGTCAGTTTTCTGAATTATCCGTGCAATAAAAATACCTTAAAAATAAAAGTTCTCCAAATGCCCCAAAAATGAAATATGATTTTTTCTAGAATATTTGAGAATATCTGACATTGAGAACACATCAGGGGGAGCAAGCACTTGGCCACGAGGGTCCAGGGCGCGCCCACCCCCTGGGCGCGCCCCCTGCCTCGTGGGCCCATGGTGGCTCCCCTCCACTTATTCCTGCACCCACACACTCCTTCTTCCTCCCAAAAAAATCACCAACCAGCTCAAGCACGAGTTCTAGCTCATTTTGCTGCGATTTTCGATCTCCTTGCTCAAAGCACCTCTCACAAAACCTCTTTGGGGGATTGTTCCTTGGTATGTGACTCCTTCAATGGTCCAATTAGTTTTTGTTCTAGTGCTTTATTCATTGCAAATTTGTGCTGCCTGGGTGACCATGTTCTTGAGCTTGCATGTCAAATTTATATGGTTCCAAGTAGTTCTAATGCATGATATAGTCTCTAGGCACTTGTGGGAGTAGTTCCTATCAATTTTGTTGAGCTTGGTTCACTTTTATTTGAAGTTACTAAAAATTTCAGAAATTTTCAGAAAATGATAAAGAGATTTTTGAGGGGCTCTTCGAGCCGAAGCTCGAAGGATAAGCAAAGTGAAGAAGAAGAGAGTGTTGGAAATATGCCCTAGAGGCAATAATAAAATGGTTATTATTGTATTTCCTTGTTCATGATAATTGTCTGTTGTTCATGCTATAATTGTATTAACTGGAAACCGTAATACATGTGTGAATACATAGACCACAACATGTCCCTAGTAAGCCTCTAGTTGACTAGCTCGTTGATCAATAGATGGTTATGGTTTCCTGACAATGGACATTGGATGTCATTGATAATGGGATCACATCATTAGGAGAATGATGTGATGGACAAGACCCAATCCTAAGCATAGCACAAGATCGTGTAGTTCGTTTGCTAGAGCTTTTCTAATGTCAAGTATCATTTCCTTAGACCATGAGATTGTGCAACTCCCGAATACCGTAGGAATGCTTTGGGTGTACCAAACGTCACAACGTAACTGGGTGGCTATAAAGGTGCACTACAGGTATCTCCGAAAGTGTCTGTTGGGTTGCCACGAATCGAGACTGGGATTTGTCACTCTGTATGACGGAGAGGTATCTCTGGGCCCACTCGATAATGCATCATCATAATGAGCTCAATGTGACTAAGGAGTTAGCCACGGGATCATGCGTTACGGTACGAGTAAAGTGACTTGCCGGTAACGAGATTGAACAAGGTATTGGGATACCGACGATCGAATCTCGGGCAAGTAACGTACCGATTGACAAAGGGAATTGTATACAGGATTGGTTGAATTCTCGACATCGTGGTTCATCCGATGAGATCATCGTGGAACATGTGGGACCCAAGATGGATATCCAGATCCCGCTGTTGGTTATTGACCGGAGAGTCGTCTCGGTCATGTCTACATGTCTCCCGAACCCGTAGGGTCTACACACTTAAGGTTCGGTGACGCTAGAGTTGTAGAGATATTAGTATGCGGTTAACCGAAAGTTGCTCGGAGTCCCGGATGAGATCCCGGATGTCACGAGGAGTTCCGGAATGGTCTGGAGGTAAAGTTATATATGGGAAGTCCTATTTTGGCCACCGGAAAATGTTCGGGATTTTTCGGTATTGTACCGGGAAGGTTCTAGAAGGTTCTGAAGTGGGGCCCACCTTCATGGGGGACCCACATGAACGTGGGTAGTGGGGGCAAGGCCCCACACCCCTTGTCAAGGCGCACCAAGATCCCACCTTAGAAGGAATAAGATCATATCCCGAAGGGATAAGATCAAGATCCCTAAAAAAGGGGTATAACAATCGGTGGGGAAGGGAAATGATGGGATTTCTTTTCCCCACCTTTGCCAACGCCCCAATGGACTTGGAGGGCAAGAAACCAGCCCCCTCCACCCCTATATATAGTGGGGAGGCGCATGGGAGCAGCACCCCAAGCCCTGGCGCCTCCCTCCCTCCCGTGACACTTCTTCCTCCCCGCTTGCGCTTGGCGAAGCCCTGCCGGGATCCCGCTACTTCCACCACCACGCCGTCGTGCTGTGGGATCTCCATCAACTTCTCCTCCCCCCTTGCTGGATCAAAAAGGAGGAGACGTCCCCGCTCCGTACGTGTGTTGAACGCGGAGGTGCCGTCCGTTCGGCGCTAGGATCATCGGTGATTTGGATCTCGATGAGTACGACTCCATCAACCCCGTTCTCTTGAACGCTTCCGCGCGTGATCTACAAGGGTATGTAGATGCACTCCCCTCTCTCTCGTTGCTAGATGACTCCATAGATTGATCTTGGTGATACGTAGAAAAAATTTAAATTTCTGCTACGTTCCCCAACAGTGGCATCATGAGCCAGGTTTATGCGTAGATTCTATGCACGAGTAGAACACAAAGTAGTTGTGGGCGACAATTTGTTCAATTTGCTTACCGTTACTAGTCTTATCTTGATTCGGCGGCATTGTGGGATGAAGCGGCCCGGACCGACCTTACACGTACTCTTACGTGAGACAGGTTCCACCGACAGACATGCACTTGATGCATAAGGTGGCTAGCGGGTGTCTGTCTCTCCCACTTTAGTCGGATCGGATTCGATGAAAAGGGTCCTTATGAAGGGTAAATAGCAATTGGCATATCACCGTTGTGGCTTTTGCGTAGGTAAGAAACGTTCTTGCTAGAAACCCATAGCAGCCACGTAAAACATGCAACAACAATTAGAGGACGTCTAACTTGTTTTTGCAGGGTATGCTATGTGATGTGATATGGCCAAAAGGATGTGATGTATGAGATTGATCATGTTCTTGTAATAGGAATCACGACTTGCATGTCGATGAGTATGACAACCGGCAGGAGCCATAGGAGTTGTCTTGATTTATTGTATGACCTGCGTGTCAATGAAAAACGCCATGTAATTACTTTACTTTATTGCTAACCGTTAGCCATAGTAGTAGAAGTAATAGTTGGCGAGACAACTTCATGAAGACACGATGATGGAGATCATGATGATGGAGATCATGGTGTCATGCCGGTGACGAAGGTGATCATGCCGCGCCTCGAAGATGGAGATCAAAAGGCGCAAGATGATATTGGCCATACCATGTCACTTTATGATTTGCATGTGATGTTTGTCATGTTTACATCTTATTTGCTTAGAACAACGGTAGCATAAATAAGATGATCCCTCACTAAAATTTCAAGAGATGTGTTCCCCCTAACTGTGCACCGTTGCGAAGGTTCGTTGTTTCGAAGCACCACGTGATGATCGGGTGTGATAGATTCTAACATTCGCATACAACGGGTGTTGGCGAGCCTAGCATGTACAGACATGGCCTCGGAACACAAGCAAAACACTGAGGTTGACATGTATCTCTTACTCACTAATACCTTTGTGCAAAATTTTCATTTCCATTCTAGGAGGTCACCACCTACGGTGGATTTTTATTTATATGATGAGTATAAGGAGCTGACCCTTCGTGAATTGTGTGAGGTTTGCAAGTTGCCCTTTTCGGGCATCATAGAGGAACCACATCGTGATGATGTGGATGGGTTTATTGATACCATTGCTGTAGAGGAAACGAGGAAGGTTTCCGACGCACACGAATTACTAGCATACACTTTCCTGTTCTACGTTACTTTGCTATATTTGCTAGTAGTTGCTTAATTGGTCGCGGAAACTGTGGCAACCTAAGTGCCCCTGACATTGTTATTTTGTTTCATGCCTTGTTTCATGATGACACATTTAGTATGGGCGCTATTGTTGCAAAGCGGTTAAATCTTAACCGTACTAAGGGCCCTATCTTGGGAGGCATCTTCGCCTCGCGCCTCGCTGCATACTATAACATACCTATTAGGCATTATGAGAAAGAAGAAAAGTTGTTGCCTCCTGTTTATTATAAGAGTATGGTAGCGCATGATTTTATTGTTAAGAATAGGGAAAAGGCACTTAAGTACAAACTCTGATTTGATAAAAATCACCTTGAGACTATTACCTTGCCTGCTCCTTCCCTGTTTGACTTATCTGCAGGCAAGTATCTCGTTCCGCTGGCGGCCATCCACGCCTACCGGAACCCTACATCAGCTACAGAGCCAGAGCCGGTACCACAATTTGATCCTCCATGATAGTCTGATTACCAGTGGGATCCGGAGGAGATTGCCAACCAGTGGCAATCCGAGGCTTCTTCACAGTACGACCCCAACTATAACTTTGGATATCCGCCAGGCCAGCCGTGGCAATAGACCAACTTAGGCCAAAAGCCTAAGCTTGGGGGAGTACGTATCTCTCACCGACATTACATTCATGTTCACACACTCATTGCTAGTTGTCGGTGCTCATACTTTTTCACTGTAATATCCATGCTAGTTTATTTTCCTTTTTATGCTTTCTTCTTGTGTGTTTGAAAAACCTTAAGAAAACCAAAAAAATTAGTAGTAGCTTTTAGCTAGTTTACTTTGTTGCTGTAGTAGTAATAATTAAAAGAAAACCCAAAAATATTTCATGTTCTTCTTTTGCTTGTTGGGAGCTTTCCCGTGTATATAGTTTTATTTCTTTTCTTTTCTTTGGGGGTCGATAGGAGAAGACCATAATAAAATTGTTGAAGTGGCTCTTATATCATTATTGTTGATTTAACCAAGAGCCCATATTGCCTTGTCTTCTCCTGTTTATTGAATGCTCGCAGATTCTAGCTTAGTCCAATGCACGTGCACAACTATTACTATTCACATCATTCGGTCGTGCAAGCGAAAGGCAATTATGACAATATAAGATGGACTGATTGAGATGAGAGAAGCTGGTATGAACTCGACCTCTCTTGTTTTTGTAAATATGATTAGTTCATCATTCCTGATTCAGCCTATTATGAATAAACATGTTTGCAATGACAATTAGATATTATAGTTGCTTATGCCATGCTTAATTAGCTAGGAGTTTATAATGGTTTACCTTGCGTGCCAACATGCTATTAAAATGGTTGTGATGTGGTATGATGGGGTGGTATCCTCCTTTGAATGATTCGAGTGACTTGACTTGGCACATGTTCACACATGTAGTTGAAACAAATCAACATAGCCTTCACGATATTTATGTTCATGGTGGATTATATCCTACTCATGCTTGCACTCAATGTTCATTAATTTTAATGCATGTTCATGACTGTTGTCGCTCTCTAGTTGGTCGCTTCCCAGTCTTTTGCTAGCCTTCACTTGTACTAAGCGGGAATACTGCTTGTGCATCCAATCCCTTAAACCCCAAAGCTATTCCATATGAGTCCACTATACCTTCCTATAAGCGGTATCTACCTGTCGTTCCAAGTAAATTTGTATGTGCCAAACTCCAAACCTTCAAATGAAATTCTGTTTTGTATGCTCGAATAGCTCATGTATCAACTAGGGTTGTCCGTATCTTCCATGTTAGGCGGGTTATTCTCAAAAGGAGTGGACTCCGCTCCTCACTCACGAGAAAATGGCTGGTCACCGGGATGCCCAGTCCCATGCTTTATGCAAATCAAATCAAAATAATTGCAAACAAAACTCCCCTGGGACTCTTGTTAGTTAGAGGCACTCGTTGTTTCGAGCAAGCCATGGATTGATGCTTGTTGGTGGAGGGGGAGTATAAACTTTACCATTCTGTTTGGGAACCACCTATAATGTGTGTAGCATGGAAGATATCACCATCTCTTGGTTGTTATGTTGACAATGGAAGTATGCCGCTCAAAATATTATTTATCTCTACTTCAAAACCGAGCTCTGGCACCTCTACAAATCCCTGCTTCCCTCTGCGAAGGGCCTATCTATTTACTTTTATGTTGAGTCATCACCCTCTTATTAAAAAGCACCAGCTGGAGAGCACTGCTGTCATTTGCATCCATTACTGTTAATTTATATTGGGTATGACTATGAATGGATCTCTTTTACCATGAATTACAATGTCTAGTCAGTCCTTGGTCTTTAAAGGTGCTCTGCATTTATGTTTTCCGGTCTCAGAAAGGGGCTAGCGAGATACCATCTTGTTATATCATATCATGATTGTCTTGAGAAAGTGTTGTCATCCGAGATTTATTATTATTGCTCGCTAGTTGATTATGCCATTGATATGAGTAAACATGAGACCTAAGAGTTATTGTGAATATGGTTAGTTCATAATCTTTGCTGAAAACTTGAATGCTGGCTTTACATATTTACAACAACAAGAGCAAACAGAGTTCGTAAAAGTTTTTCTTTATCATTTTCAGTTTGTCAACTGAATTGGTTGAGGACAAGCAAAGGTTTAAGCTTGGGGCAGTTGATACGTCTCCGTCGTATCTACTTTTCCAAACACTTTTGCCCTTGTTTTGGACTCTAACTTGCATGCTTTGAATGGAACTAACTCGGACTGACGCTGTTTTCAGCAGAATTGCCATGGTGTTATCTTCGTGCAGAAACAAAAGTTCTCGGAATGACCTGAAACTTCACGGAGATTATTTTTGGAAATAATAAAAAATACTGGAGAAAGAATCAAGGCTAGGGGGCCCACACCCTTTCCACGAGGGTGGGGGGCGCGCCTGCCCCCTGGGCACGCCCCCTACCTCATGGGCCCCCTGGAGCTCCACCGACCTCAACTCCAACTTCATATATTCGTGTTCGGGGAGAAAAAAATCAAGGAGAAAGATTCATTACGGAGCCGCCGCCAAGCCCTAAACTCTCTTGGGAGGGCTGATCTGGAGTCCGTTCGGGGCTCCGGAGAGGGGAATCCGTCGCCATCGTCATCATCAACCATCCTCCATCTCCAATTTCATGATGCTCACCGCCGTGTGTGAGTAATTCCATCGTTGGCTTGCTGGACGGTGATGGGTTGGATGAGATTTATCATGTAATCGAGTTAGTTTTGTTAGGGTTTGATCCCTAGTATCCACTATGTCTGAGATTGATGTTGCTATGACTTTGCTATGCTTAATGCTTGTCACTAGGGCCCGAGTGCCATGATTTCAGATCTGAACCTATTATGTTTTCATGAATATATGTGAGTTCTTGATCCTATCTTGCAAGTCTATAGTCACCTACTATGTGTTATGATCCGGCAACCCCGAAGTGACAATAATCGGGACCACTCCCGGTGATGACCGTCGTTTGAGGAGTTCATGTATTCACTATGTGTTAATGCTTTGGTCCGGTACTCTATTAAAAGGAGGCCATAATATCCCTTAGTTTCCAATAGGACCCCGCTGCCACGGGAGGGTAGGACAAAAGATGTCATGCAAGTTCTTTTCCATAAGCACGTATGACTATATTTGGAATACATGCCTACATTACATTGATGAATTGGAGCTAGTTCTGTGTCACCCTATGTTATGACTGTTACATGATGAACCGCATCTGGCATAATTCTCCATCACCGATCCAATGCCTACGAGCTTTTCACATATTGTTCTTCGCTTATTTACTTTTCCGTTGCTACTGTTACAATCACTACAAAACCCAAAAATATTAATTTTGCTACCGTTACCGTTACTATCATACTACTTTGCTACTAAATACTTTGCTGCAGATATTAAGTTATCCAGGTGTGGTTGAATTGACAACTCATCTGTTAATACTTGAGAATATTCTTTGGCTCCCCTTGTGTTGATTCAATAAATTTGGGTTGAATACTCTACCCTCGAAAATTGTTGCGATCCCCTATACTTGTGGGTTATCAGAGGTGCGGGGGTTGCAACGTTGTTTGGAGTAGTTGTGGGCCGAATGCTACAAAAATATAGTCTACCACCGAAATAAATGCCTACACAAATTAATCCAAGGTTGGAGTCCCCCTCGCAATGTAAATAGCTCCAGCTTTGCGAGGGATGGAGAGGTAGCTTGAATGTGTGGAAGATACGGCGTGAGAAAGCGAGGTCAATCGAGAGACATATGATAGAGAGACAAAGTGAGTGTGGTCCGGCATTCACTGAAAATATATATATGCTCTGGAGAGATATTGTCCGATTGAGCTTTTGGGAAGGGTGAGGGCTGTAAGATGGAGCTTGAGAGATGATCCAGTCATAGACATGTAGATATATTTTGTGCGTGGGAGGAAGCAAGGTCAATCGATTACATATATAAAGGGAGAATGACTGGGCGAGTGTGGGTCGTCGTGCGATCGAAAGAGTGATAGGGGTTGGAGAGAGTGACCTAGATAGATAATGTGCGTGAGAGAGTATACAATATGAATATGTCGAATTGGGCTCAAACATGGAGATATATCGTTTGTGTCCGAGAAAGAGCGAGGTCAATCGAGACATACAAAGAGAGACAGAGAGAGAGATAGGGAGGGAGGGAGAGAGAGAGATTGAGCGAGCGTGGCCCGCCATGAGGTCGAAAGAGTGGGGGCGGCTTGGATGGACTGACCTAGATAGACAATCTGCGTGAGAGAGTATAAAGTGTGTCAATTGAGGCCCAAACAGGGAGATATATCATTTGTGTGTGAAATAAAACGAGGTTAATCGAGACTCAGATAAAGAGAGCGAGATTGAGCGAGTGTGGCCCGCCGTGCGGAAGAAAGAGTGAGACGGTCTCGAGGGAGTGACCTAGATAGACAACGTGCATGCGTGCGCATGAGAGGTTGGGGGCTAGATAGACAATGCATGTATCTAGCGAGAGAGGGTGGGAGGGGGAGAGAGAGAGAGCTCGGCATGGGGTGCATTGGAGGGTGTGTGAGGTAAATACATTTGGTAACATAGTGGAAAAAGGGGGTTGTATAGTTGAGAGAGTTAGAGATCGAAACATGGCGAGAAAGAATGAGCGTGTGTCGAAAACCGATAGCTTCCTAAGGTGGTTAGGAGAGGAAGATTGACCGATACAGGAAGTATGTAGCGTGTGTGCCGGGGGGGCTAAAAACAACATTTGAATGTAGATAGTACTAGACTTAATATCGATGTTTCAATTCGGTGTACATTGTAAGATTTGAACTGAGGACCATGCATATGGGTAATTATTTCGAATTCGTGCCATACTAGGTTTGGAAAAGTTGACATTGACTTGATTGTTTTGCTATTTTTGTAGGTCATATGTTTGAATCCATCCAAAAGTTTTCTCACTACCATGGTGTTCATCATATACATATGAATTTGTATTAAAAAAGTAGCGTGGATACGGTGAAATGTGAAATCCACGTTAGAATTGGAGATCGCTACGTGACACACACTCTAATTCAAATAACTAATTATGTGACACACACTCTAATCCACGTTAGCGTGGATACCGTTTCTTTTTTTCTTTTCAAATAACTCCTCATTAATTAATTTATAGTATCTCGTTTCGAATGACTAATTATTTGCAAGGAAACACGGGCATGGTAATACATACTGATTTGTTTGCAAATGAAAGAAGATTCGTTTGCATTCTCAAATCTCCTCTCAAATGTAGGCGCATGCTACCTCTTGAGCACTGCGCTGGTTTTCCCTTTAAGAGGAAAGGGTGATGCAGCAAAGTAGCGTAAGTATTTCCCTCAGTTTTTGAGAACCAAGGTATCAATCCAGTAGGAGGCTACGCGCGAGTCCCTCGTACCTACACAAAACAAATAACTCGTCGCAACCAACGCGATAAGGGGTTGTCAATCCCTTCACGGTCACTTACAAGAGTGAGATCTGATAGATATGATACGATAATATTTTTGGTATTTTTGTGATAGAGATGCAAAGTAAAAATAAAAGCAAAGTAAAAACCAAAGGAAATAAATAAGTGTTGGAAGATTAATATGATGAAGATAGACCCGGGGGACATAGATTTCACTAGTGGCTTCTCTCAAGAGCATAAGTATTTTACGGTGGGTGAACGAATTACTGTTGAGCAATTGACAGAATTGAGCATAGTTATGAGAATATCTAGGTATAATCATGTATATAGGCATCACGTCCGAGACAAGTAGACCGACTCCTGCCTGCATCTACTACTATTACTCCACTCATCGACCGCTATCCAACTTGCATCTAGAGTATTAAGTTCATGAAAACAGAGTAATGCCTTAAGCAAGATGACATGATGTAGAGGGATAAATTCATGCAATATGATAAAAAAAACCATCTTGTTATCCTCGATGGCAACAATACAATGCGTGCCTTGCTGCCCCTACTGTCACTGGGAAAGGACACCACAGGATTGAACTCAAAGCTAAGCACTTCTCCCATTGCAAGAAAGATTAATCTAGTAGGCCAAACAAAACTGATAATTCGAAGAGACTTGCAAAGATAACCAATCATACATAAAAGAATTCAGAGAAGATTCAAATATTGTTCATAGATAATCTTGATCATAAACCCACAATTCATCGGTCTCAACAAACACACCGCAAAAAGAATATTACATCGAATAGATCTCCACGAGAGAGGGAGAGAACATTGTATTGAGATCCAAAAAGAGAGAAGAAGCCATCTAGCTACTAACTATGGACCCGAAGGTCTGAGGTAAACTACTCACACTTCATCGGAGAGGCTATGGTGATGACGTAGAAGCCCTCCGTGATGGATGCCCCCTCCGGCGGAGCTCCGGAACAGGCCCCAAGATGGGATCTCGTGGATACAGAAGGTTGCGGCGGTGGAATTAGGTTTTTGGCTCCGTATCTGATCGTTTGGGGTACGTAGGTATATATAGGAGGAAGGAGTACGTCGGTGGAGCAACAGGGGGCCCACGAGGGTGGAGGGCGCGCCCCCCTACCTCGTGGCCTCCTCCTTTGTTTCTTGACGTAGGGTCCAAGTCTCCTGGATCATAATCTTCCTAAAAATCACGTTCCCGAAGGATTCATTCCGTTTGGACTCCGTTTGATATTCCTTTTCTGCGAAACTCTAAAATAGGCAAAAAACAACAATTCTGGGCTGGGCCTCAGGTTAATAGGTTAGTCCCAAAAATAATATAAAAGTGAATAATAAAGCCCAATAATGTCCAAAACAGTAGATAATATAGCATGGAGCAATCAAAAATTATAGATACGTCGGAGACGTATCAGGCATCCCCAAGCTTAATTCATGCTCGTCCTCGAGTAGGTAAATGATAAAAACAGAATTTTTGATGCGGAGTGCTACTTGGCATAATTTCAATGTAATTCTTCTTAATTGTGGTATGAATATTCAGATCCGAAAGATTCAAGACAAAAGTTTAGTATTGACATAAAAATAATAATACTTCAAGCATACTAACAAAGCAATCATGTCTTCTCAAAATAACATGGCCAAAGAAAGTTATCCCTACAAAATCATATAGTCTGGCTATGCTCTATCTTCACCACACAAAGTATTTAAATCATGCACAACCCCGATGGCAAGCCAAGCAATTGTTTCATACTTTTGACATTTTCAAAACTTTTTCAATCTTCACGCAATACATGAGCGTGAGCCATGGACATAGCACTATATGTGGAATAGAATGGTGGTTGTGGAGAAGACAAAAAGGGAGAAGATAGTCTCACATCAACTAGGCGTATCAACGGGCTATGGAGATGCCCATCAATAGATATCAATGTGAGTGAGTAGGGATTGCCATGCAACGGATGCACTAGAGCTATAAGTATATGAAAGCTCAACAAAAGAAACTAAGTGGGTGTGCATCCAACTCGCTTGCTCACGAAGACCTAGGGCATTTTGAGGAAGCCCATCATTGGAATATACAAGCCAAGTTCTATAATGAAAAATTCCCACTAGTATATGAAAGTGACAAAATGAGAGACTCTCTATCATGAAGATCATGGTGCTACTTTGAAGCACAAGTGTGGTAAAAGGATAGTAACCTTGTCCCTTCTCTCTTTTTCTCTCATTTTTTTTATTTGGGCCTTTTCTCTCTTTTTTTATGGCCTCTTTTCTCTTCTTTTTTTAATTTTTCATACGGAGTCTCATCCCGACTTGTGGGGGAATCATAGTCTCCATCATCCTTTGCCTCACTTGGGACAATGCTCTAAAAATGAAGATCATCACATGTTAATAACTACTTTTCAGCATCCAATTGAAAATCTTTAATTCGTTGTTTGTTTAACTGGTTTGCTGTTATAACTCCCAGTTGAGATGTTTTGCTAACTTCAACTTTTTGAAATCCAATCAGAACTTTAATGGCAAAACAGGTTAGCCCAAGATCAAAGAGCGATGTCCCCATGGACGTTGTATCATCCCACAGCAGTGGCACCGGCCCAATCGTGCATCATGAATTGCCAACTGCTGATGCTCTAGAGGCTAAACTAGTGGTAGAAAGAGATTCTGCTTCTGCACTTAGAGATGAAGTTGACATGTTGAGGAAGCAAACAACACAATCACAAGCATTACTCAAGACAACCATTAAATATTTGGTGGATTTCAAAACGAAGCAAGCTGAGACTGACCGCATTGTTAAGTCCTGAAGGAAAAAAGGAAATTAAATTCCCACTTGGTAAATCATAGGTGAAATGTTCTTTCCATTGTTGAATTACCATTGTGTTGTTTGTTCATGTAATCAATCAAACCATTTTTTAGAGATCGTGTAATAATTGTTTTTTGTTTTTTGGTTTGTAATTTTATTTGAGCACAAGTCTGTATTAATTGATGAGACTCAGAGACATTTCATTTTGATTGCTGTGCCAGACCTACAAATATGCCAATCGGGCTGAATGTGCATCCAACAATAATAGTAGTATAGATGGACCATAAGTGGCACGCATTGGAAAGGGCAAAGATGTTGTAGTAGCTTCGCTAAAAAAAAGGATGTTGTTGTAGCAAAAAAAGTACAGCGGCCTGGCTTATGTATGTTATTTGATATTATTGATCCATATACTCTATAAGTGTTTATATGTCTGTTAGTTATGTACATTCTTGCTTGATTGACTCGGTATTTGAATCTTGATACATCGCTTGTGTACATATCTAAATGGGAGTACACATTATGCTGCGTGTGACATTTGAGTTGGACATAAAGTGTTCCAAATATTCAAATTCACCTTAAAGTGGATTCTAGCTTCTGAATTTGAGTATCGGCATTTGTAAATCATATTCATATATGACAGTGGAATACATCTTTGTCGTGCTTTTGAAGATATATAAAAACACATAGAATGATTTATAAAGATTTGTATAGGAATACAAAATGGATTCGAATTTAGTTGCCAGGGTAAACATGGATGCTTATTGTCCCAAAATTCGAAAGAAGCGGCAAAATGTCCACTCCCACGTCGGCTGCCTGCAGCCAAGTGTTTGGGAGATGGAAATTACTGTCTACCCATTACACAGACAATCCATCGGCCCGATTTCCATTGCTTTTAATAGGGGTAGGTTAGTAACTTCAATTAGACGTGACACGACCGCCTCTGAGCCCATTCCGACATGGTGGGCGCCAAACATGGGTGGCAAAACACATTTGATTCAAGCTCATCTGAAAGACCTATGTTTCTCCCTCCATTTCCCCATTCATACACGGTGGGCGACAAAACAAACTTGACTCGGCCGAAATCGATGTAGGCAAATATTTTCAATAGGGGCAGGTTTGTAACTTCACTCAGACGTGACACAACCGCCCTACCTGTCAGCCCCGTTCATACACCGTGGGCGCCAACCATGGGCACCAAAACACCCTCTCCTCGCCTGAAATCGCTCTGGGCAAATATTGGCGAGATGCGAGATTACCGTCCTATCCCCAACCGATGAGACGTCCAAATTTTAAACTGGGGCTAAGTTCGTAACTTTCCCATATTTCAGATAGGGGCGTCCCAAAAACATGGTTCCCCGTACCTCTCCCTCCATTTTCCCCTTCCTACACCGTCCGCGCTAGAACACCATCCCCACACCAGCCTCCTCCGTCCGCCACCCCATCCATCGCCGCCGTCCTCCACCCCATCCATCGCCACCGTCCTCCACCATGCCGGAGCAGCTACCAAGACCGCGTCGTCCACTACTAAAGATGGGTGTTTCTCATCCACCGCGATGGACCAAGAGCCTTGCCTCGTGTCCTCTCGCTTCATCGGCGTCGTCGTCCTCTTTGCCGGGGCCGCTCACACGACCTTCTCTTCCACCACAATGGGACTTATCCCCCGATGCACCCGTCTACCGTTGCAGATCTGCTTCAACGCCACCAACAGCCATCGCACCCCCCGATGCCTACACGGCGCCGCAAGAGAGGTGGTACTTCATATCTCCTCAACTTTTTGATCCCAACTAGAAAATAGATCGTAACTTGGTTACTCTACTTTCTTTTCAGGTCTTAGAATTTAGTTCTTAGTTCGAAGCAAACAATGGATGATAAATATCATTTCTCCGGTTTGCAGCTTTAAATCTGCCATGGCACAGTCATAATACGGTTTAATTGATCATGCTTAGGGTTTAATTGATCATGTTGGTTCCGTGGTGGTTCCTTTAATAGAAATCGGAGGGGAAACCCTCTTTTGCTAAAAAAATGCTTAGGGTTTCCCCCTTTTATGATCACTATACGATCGGAATACGTGCTTCGTGTCATAATAGCACTGCTCCACCCATCAAGCTAAACAACCTTAGTTGTTCAAATACGAATCTGATATTATTAAAACAAAGTCATTTAATTGGTCAGCTAAATGTTCCTAATTTAGTTTCGAAAATGCATGTTCGCCGCTCGGGTGTGTATCTCTATAGGGTGCCCACGGTGGGCCTGCCCACCCTGGGATTTTGGGTCGTCCCAAGCCCCGATTCCCCTCTGTTCTGCTGTGCGCTTCCGATCTCTACTCGCCCCCAGCCGCCTGCCTCACCGGCGACTTGTCGTCGCCGGACAGCATGACTCTAGGAGGAGACGCAGGGCTAGCAGGAGGTCAGGAGCCGCTCGCCCTACAGCGTCACCGCTGCCCGGGTGCGCCGCCGTGCCTACCTTCCCAGTCCGTTCAGGGCTCAGGCGTGCAGCACCCACTACGCCAACCCGATTTATCCTGAGATACGTCCTCAACACTCAGCACTTCAGCAGCCACTCCTCATCACCCATTTTCTAATTGATTCATTACTCATTAGGCAGGACTGTCATTAGGGTTTGTTGTGTGCTGAGTGCTACCTACACTTAATGGTTCAGATGTATTTCAGTAATCTTTAGTACCTGTAAAGTTCACAGGGTTTCAAAATTCTGGCCCTAGGAACAGACACTAGTCATTTTGGATTGTTGGTCGTAGTGACATTGACCCAGATTACTACTGCAGGCTAGGTTTGTTGACAATTTTACTTGTCTTTCTTACTCATTCGATATGATATCCAATTATTCACGTCGATTAGTTGCAAACAGTAAGTGCTAGACAAACTTCTTGATTCAGATTTTGGACGGTCTCTTACTGCAGTTACAATTCTGCATACTTGTCCTAGTGAGCTCACAAGTAAATGATTGATTCACTACATCTATGCTTGCCTTCTCATATTTGTTTTCAATATTCTTTTAGGGTGGACCACCCTATTTCAAAATACTGGAACCGTAGAAATGAGTGAATAGTATTTCTCTGTGTGATCTCTTCCATCATGTGTGGGCAACGAACACTGCATTGTATAGAAAGAAAGTGTCATTTCCAGCTTTTACATAGGCTACGATCTTTTACATGGAATACAATCTGCCTACTTGCTTTGTGTCGCACTACCAACACTCCACCCTTGAAGCTAAACATTATGCAATCATAATTCCTTGGTTTATTTGTTCAAATACGAATTTGATATGATTCTAATGTTCCTACTTCAATTTTGAAATGTGTGTCTGCCTGTTATAGAGACATAAGGGGTTTGTATTTCTGTGTGTGGTCTGGTCAGCATTGTTGGGGTGAACTTTGCATATGCAGGGGTTTATAGGGAGACACTCTTCGACATGAATCCGCAATGCATTCCATAGATAATCTGACTACTTTTTATGTTTTCATGAATCTCAGATTCTGAATAGCATCATAATGATTATGAGCTTGCGCGCATGAAAAGAAGAAAGCAGAACAATGCCATGGCTGTCAAATTTGGCATTAAGGGACTGAAATCAAGTCTAGATGTAATGCAAACGCTCTCCACCTACAGATTCATGCTCAGAATATGATCCTAACAGTGATTCTGAGCTAGAGGGAGACCTAAGTCAATGTAGCTCACTAGTGGAGGAGTCAGAGGCAGATGCCCTATCTTATTCACCCATCAAGGTGCTTGCTCTAACTTTCCACGGTTATATTGGTGATACGTCTCCAACGTATCTATAATTTTTGATTGTTCCATGCTATTATATATTCTGTTTTGGATGATTAATGGGCTTTATTATACACTTATATATTATTTTTGGGACTAACCTATTAACCAGAGGCCCAGCCCAAATTGTTGTTTTTTTTGCCTATTTCAGTGTTTCGCAGAAAAAGAATATCAAATGGAGTCCAAACAGAATGAAACCTTCGGGAACGTGATTTTCGGAACAAACGTGATCCAGAGGACTTGGAGTGTACGTCAAGCAACCAACGAGGAAGCCACGAGGCAGGGGGGCGCCTACCCCCTGGGCACGCCCTCCACCCTCGTGGGCCCCTCGTGGCTCCACCGACCTACTTCTTACTCCTATATATACCTACGTACCCCCAAACCATCTGAAGAGGAGCCAAAACCCTATTTCCACCGCCGCAACCTTCTGTACCTGTGAGATCCCATCTTGGGGCCTTTTCCGGCGCTCCGCCGGAGGGGGCATTGATCTCAGAGGGCTTCTACATCAGCACCATAGCCTCTCCGATGATGTGTGAGCAGTTTACCTCAGACCTTCGGGTCCATAGTTATTAGCTAGATGGCTTCTTCTCTCTCTTTGGATCTCAATACAAAGTTCTCCTCGATTCTCTTGGAGATCTATTTGATGTAATCTTGTTTTGCGGTGTGTTTGTCGAGATCCGATGAATTGTGGGTTTATGATCAAGATTATCTATGAACAATATTTGAATCTTCTCTGAATTCTTTTATGTATGATTGGTTATCTTTGCAAGTCTCTTCGAATTATCAGTTTGGTTTGGCCTACTAGATTGATCTTTCTTGCAATGGGAGAAGTGCTTAGCTTTGGGTTCAATCTTGCGGTGCTCGATCCCAGTGACAGTAGGGGAAACGACACGTATTGTATTGTTGCCATCGAGGATAAAAAGATGGGGTTTATATCATATTGTGTGAGTTTATCCCTCTACATCATGTCATCTTGCTTAAAGCGTTACTGTGTTCTTATGAACTTAATACTCTAGATGCATGCTGGATAGCGGTCGATGTGTGGAGTAATAATAGTAGATGCAGGCAGGAGTCGGTCTACTTGTCACTGACGTGATGCCTATATACATGATCATACCTAGTTATTCTCATAACTATGCTCAATTCTATCAATTGCTCGACAGTAATTTGTTCACCCACCGTAATACTTATGCTATCTTGAGAGAAGCCACTAGTGAAACACATGGCCCCTGGGTCTATTTTCTATCATATTAATCTCCCGTCAACAAGTTATTTCTATTACCATTTATTTTGCTTTCTTTACGTTTAATCTTTATCATAAAAATACCAAAGTATTATCTTATCATCTCTATCAGATCACACTTTTGCAAGTGGCCGTGAAGGGATTGACAACCCCTTTATCGCGTTGGTTGCAAGGTTCTTATTTGTTTGTGTAGGTGTGTGGGACTTGAGCGTGGTCTCCTACTGGATTGATACCTTGGTTCTCAAAAACTTAGGGAAATACTTATGCTACTTTACTGCATCACCCTTTCCTCTTCAAGGGAAAACCAACGCAGTGCTCAAGAGGTAGCAAGAAGGATTTCTGGCGCCGTTGCCGGGGAGTCTACGCACAAGTCAAGACATACCAAGTACCCATCACAAAACTCTTATCCCTCGCATTACATTATTTGCCATTTTCCTCTCCCCCACTTCATCCTTGCCGTTTTATTCGCCCTCTTTTCTGTTCGCCTCTTTTTCGCTTGCTTCGTCGTTATGGCTAGTCCCTTACCTACTCCGTTGTCTCCCGAGTTTGAAGTTCTTCACTTCAAACAAAGACAAGGAGTAAACTTAAAAGATGCTTGGCTTAGAATGATGGAATCTTATCATAATTTTACCCTAGAGGTGAACTTTAGAATTTTGCTCCGCAATTTTTATGTTGGACTGAATATGTCTCATAGGCAACTCTTGGATTGCGTTGCCAAAGGAAATTTTATTGAAATTGATCCCAGTATTGCGCATGAAATTATAGAAGGTATAGTGAGAACACTACCTCAACAAAAGGGGCCTCATCATACCCAGGAAGAAACGCAAGTTTTTGAGAAAATTTGCGAAGTAACGAAAATTTTACAAAAATCTCTTGAACCTCTCAAGAGTGTTAGCGGAAATCTCCACCGCATGAATATGTTGATTACCCTTTGCAATAAGCGGTTGGACTCTTTAGATCTCAAAATTTCCGAATATGAAGGGAAACGTAAAGAACCTCCCGGATTCGAGCATACCTCCGCTAAAAAATTAAAGACCCAAGATGATAATACCTAGATCTATCCTTGCTTTTATGCCTAGCTAGGGGCGTTAAACGATAGCGCTTGTTGGGAGGCAACCCAATTTTATTTTAGTTTCTTGCTTTTTATTTCTGTTTAGTAATAAATAATCCACCTAGCTTCAGGTTAGATGTGTTTTTATGTTTTAATTAGTGTTTGTGCCAAGTGAAACCTATAGGATCTTCTTGGTTAATAGTTATTTGATCTTTCTGAAAATTCCAGAAACTTTCTGTTCACAAAAACAATTGTTAAAAATCACCAGAACGTGATAAAATACTGATTCCAATTGCAGTAGATCAATAAACAAACTATCTAGGTCGTCCTATTTTGGTAGATTTTTCTGAGTTCCAGAAGTTTGCGTTAGATACAGATTACTACAGACTGTTCTGTTTTTTGAAAGATTCTGTTTTTCGTGTGTTGTTTGCTTATTTTGATGAATTTATGGCTAGTAAAAGAGTTTATAAACCATAAAGAAGTTGGAATACAGTAGGTTTAACACCAATATAAATAAAGAATGAGTTCATTACAGTACCTTGAAGTGGTGTTTTGTTTTCTTTCGCTAACGGAGCTCACGAGATTTTCTGTTAAGTTTTGTGTTGTGAAGTTTTCAAGTTTTGGGTAAAGATTTGATGGATTATGGAACAAGGATTGGCAAGAGCCTAAGCTTGGGGATGCCCAAGGCACCCCAAGGTAAAATTCAAGGATAACCAAAAGCCTAAGCTTGGGGATGCCCCGGAAGGCATCCCCTCTTTCTTCTTCGTCTATCGGTAACTTTACTTGGGGCTATATTTTTATTCACCACATGATATGTGTTTTTCTTGGAGCGTCTTGTATGATTTGAGTCTTTGCTTTTTAGTTCACCACAATCATCCTTGATGTACACACCTTTTGAGAGAGACACACATGATTCGGAATTTGTTAGAATACTCTATGTGCTTCACTTATATTTTTTGAGCTATATAGTTTTTGCTCTAGTGCTTCACTTATATCTTTTAGAGCACGGTGGTGGTTATATTTTATAGCAATTATTGATATCTCATGCTTCACTTATATTATTTTGAGAGTCTTAAACAACATGGTAAATTTCTTTAATTATGAAATTAATCCTAATATGCTAGGCTTCCAAGATGAGCATAATAAAAACTTCCATATTGAGTGCATTGAATACTAGGAGAAGTTTGATACTTGATGATTATTTTGAGATATGGAGATAGTGATATTAAATTCGTGCTAGTTCAGTAGTTGTGAATTTGAGAAATACTTGTGTTGAAGTTTGCAAGTCCCGTAGCATGCACGTATGTTAAACGTTGTGTGGCAAATTTGAAACATGAGGTGTTCTTTGATTGTCATCCTTATGAGTGGAGGTCGGGGACGAGCGATGGTCTTTTCCTACCAATCTATCCGCCTAGGAGCATGCGCGTGTTGGAAATATGCCCTAGAGGCAATAATAAATTGGTTATTATTATATTTCCTTGTTCATGATAATCGTTTATTATCCATGCTAGAATTGTATTGATAGGAAACTCAGATACATGTGTGAATACATAGACAACACCATGTCCCTAGTAAGCCTCTAGTTGACTAGCTCGTTGATCAATAGATGGTTACGGTTTCCTGACCGTGGACATTGGATGTCGTTGATAACGGGATCACATCATTAGGAGAATGATGTGATGGACAAGACCCAATCCTAAGCCTAGCACAAGATCGTGTAGTTCGTTTGCTAAGAGCTTTTCTAATGTCAAGTATCATTTCCTTAGACCATGAGACTGTGCAACTCCCAGATACCGTAGGAATGCTTTGGGTGTACCAAACGTCACAACGTAACTGGGTGGCTATAAAGGTGCACTACAGGTATCTCCGAAAGTGTCTGTTGGGTTGGCACGAATCGAGACTGGGATTTGTCACTCCGTGTAAACGGAGAGGTATCTCTGGGCCCACTCGGTAGGACATCATCATAATGTGCACAATGTGACCAAGGAGTTGATCATGGGATGATGTGTTACGGAACGAGTAAAGAGACTTGCCGGTAACGAGATTGAACAAGGTATAGGGATACCGACGGTCGAATCTCGGGCAAGTAACATATCGATAGACAAAGGGAATTGTATACGGGATTGATTGAATCCTCGACATCGTGGTTCATCCGATGAGATCATCGAGGAGCATGTGGGAGCCAACATGGGTATCCAGATCCCGTTGTTGGTTATTGACCGGAGAGTCGTCTCGGTCATGTCTGCTTGTCTCCCGAACCCGTAGGGTCTACACACTTAAGGTTCGGTGACGCTAGGGTTGTAGAGATATTAGTATGCGGTAACCCGAAAGTTGTTCGGAGTCCCGGATGAGATCCCGGACGTCACGAGGAGTTCCGGAATGGTCCGGAGGTAAAGATTTATATATGGGAAGTCTTATTTTGGTCGCCGGAAAAGTTTCGCACTTTATCGGTATTGTACCGGGAGTGCCGAAAGGGGTCCGGGGGTCCACCAAGGGGGTCCACCAGCCCCGGGGGGCCACATGGGCTGTAGGGGGTGCGTCTTGGCCTATATGGGCCAAGGGCACCAGCCCCAAGAGGCCCATGCGCCAAGAGATAAGAAAAAAAAGGGAGAGTCCTAAAGGGGGAAGGCACCTCCGAGGTGCCTTGGGGAGGAAGGACTCCTCCCTGGCCGCACCCTTCCTTGGAGGAAGGGCCAAGGCTGCGCCCCCCCCTCTCCCTTGGCCCTATATATAGTGGGGGGAGGGAGGGCAGCAATACCTAAGCCCTGGCGCCTCCCTCTCCCTCCCGTGACACACCTCCCTCCTCCCGGAGCGCTTGGCGAAGCCCTGTTGGAATCCCGCTACTTCCACCACCACGCCGTCATGCTGCTGGATCTCCATCAACCGCTCCTCCCCCCTTGCTGGATCAAGAAGGAGGAGACGTCGCTGCTCCGTATGTGTGTTGAACGCGGAGGTGCCGTCCGTTCGGCGCTAGGATCATCGGTGATTTGGATCACGACGAGTACGACTCCATCAACCCCGTTCTCTTGAACGCTTCCGCTCGCGATCTACAAGGGTATGTAGATGCACTCCCCTTCCCCTCGTTGCTAGATTACTCCATAGATTGATCTTGGTGATGCGTTGAAAATTTTGAATTTCTGCTACGTTCCCCAACAGTGGCATCATGAGCTAGGTCTATGCGTAGTTTCTATGCACGAGTAGAACACAAAGTAGTTGTGGGCGTAGATGTTGCCAATTCTTCTTGCCGTTACTAGTCTTATCTTGATTCGGCGGCATCGTGGGATGAAGCGGCCCGAACCGACCTTACACGTACTCTTACGTGAGACAGGTTCCACCGACTGACATGCACTAGTTGCATAAGGTGGCTAGCGGGTGTCTGTCTCTCCCACTTTAGTCGGATCGGATTCGATGAAAAGGGTCCTTATGAAGGGTAAATAGAAATTGGCATATCACGTTGTGGATTTTGCGTAGGTAAGAAACGTTCTTGCTAGAATCCCATAGCAGCCACGTAAAACATGCAACAACAATTAGAGGACGTCTAACTTGTTTTTGCAGGGTATGCTATGTGATGTGATATGGCCAAAAGGATGTGATGAATGATATATGTGATGTATGAGATTGATCATGTTCTTGTAATAGGAATCACGACTTGCATGTCGATGAGTATGACAACCGGCAGGAGCCATAGGAGTTGTCTTTATTTTTTGTGTGACCTGCGTGTCATTGAATAACGCCATGTAAATTACTTTATTTTATTGCTAAGCGCGTTAGCCATAGAAGTAGAAGTAATCATTGGCGTGACAACTTCATGAAGACACAATGATGGAGATCATGATGATGGAGATCATGGTGTCATGCCGGTGACAAAGATGATCATGGTGCCCCGAAGATGGAGATCAAAGGAGCAAAATGATATTGGCCATATCATGTCACTATTTGATTACATGTGATGTTTATCATGTTATGCATCTTATTTGCTTAGAACGACGGTAGCATAAATAAGATGATCCCTCACTAAAATTTCAAGAGACGTGTTCCCCCTAACTGTGCACCGTTGTGAAGGTTCGTTGTTTCGAAGCACCACATGATGATCGGGTGTGATAGATTCTAACGTTCGAATACAACGGGTGTTGATGAGCCTAGCATGTACAGACATGGCCTCGGAACACATGCGAAACACTTAGGTTGACTTGACGAGCCTAGCATGTACAGACATGGCCTCGGAACACAAGAGACCGAAAGGTCGAACATGAGTCGTATAGTAGATACGATCAACATGGAGATGTTCACCGATGATGACTAGTCCGTCTCACGTGATGATCGGACACGGCCTAGTTTGACTCGGATCATGTATCACTTAGCTGACTAGAGGGATGTCTATCTGAGTGGGAGTTCATTAATCAGATGAACTTAATTATCATGAACAAAGTCAGAAGGTCTTTGCAAATTATGTCATAGCTTGCGCTTTAGTTCTACTGGTTAAGATATGTTCCTGGAGAAAAATTTAGTTGAAAGTTGATAGTAGCAATTATGCGGACTGGGTCCGTGAACTGAGGATTGTCCTCATTGCTGCACAGAAGGCTTATGTCCTCAATGCACCGCTCGGTGTGCTGAACCTCAGTGTCGTCTGTAGATGTTGCGAAACATCTGACATGCACGTTTTGATGACTACGTGATAGTTCAGTGCGTAATGCTAATGGTTTAGAATTGTGGCACCAAAGACGTTTTTGAAACATCGCAGAACATATGAGATGTTTCGAAGACTGAAATTGGGATTTCGGTCTAGTGCCCACGTCAAGAGGTATGAGACCTCTGACAAGTTTCTTAAGCCTGCAAACTAAGGGAGAAAAGCTCAATCATTGAGCATGTGCTCAGATTGTCTGAGTACTGCAATCGCTTGAATCGAGTGGGAGTTAATCTTCCAGATGAGATAGTGATGGTTCTCCATAGTCACTGCCACCAATCTATTAGAACTTCGTGATGAACTATAACATATCAGGGATAGATATGATGATCCTTAAGTAACTCGCGATGTTTGACACCGCGAAAGTAGAAATCAAGAAGGAGCATCAATTGTTGATGGTTAGTAAAACCACTAGTTTAAGAAGGGCAAGGGCAAAAGGGATACTTCATGAAACAGCAAGTCATTTGCTGCTCTAGTGAAGAATCCCAAGGTTGAACCCAAACCCGAGACTAAGTGCTTCTGTAATGAGAGGAACGGTCACTGAAGCAATACTACCCTAGATACTTGGTAGATGAGAAGGCAGGCAAGGTCGACAGAAGTATATTGGATATACATTATATGAATGTGTACTTTACTAGTATTCCTAGCAGCACCAGGGTATTAGATACCGGTTCGGTTGCTAAGTGTTAGTAACTCAAAATAAAAGCTGCGGAATAAACGGAGACTAGCTAAAGGTGAGATGACGATAAGTGTTGGAAGTGTTTCCAAGGTTGATGTGATCAAGCATCGCATGCTCCCTCTACCATCGAGATTTGGTGTTTGCGTTAAGCATGATTGGATTATGTTTATCGCAATACGGTTATTCATTTAAGGAGAATAATGGTTACTCTGTTTATTTGAATAATACCTTCAATGGTCTTGCACCTAAAATGAATCTCGATCGTAGTGATACACATGTTCATGCCAAGATAGTAATGATATTACCACATACTTGTGGCACTGCCACTTGAGTCATATTGGTATAAAACGCATGAAGAAGCTCCATGTAGATGGATCTTTGGACTCACTCGTTTTTTGAAAAGATTGAGACATGCGAACCATGTCTATTGGTATATATGCATGAAGAAACTCCATGCAGATGGATCGTTTGGACTCACTTGATTTTGAATCACTTGAGACATGCAAATCATACCACATGGGCAAGATGACTGAAAGGCCTCGTTTTCAGTAAGATGGAACAAGAGAGCAACTTATTGGAAGTAATACATTTTGATGTATGCAGTCCAATGAGTGCTGAGGCATGCAGTGGATATCGTTATGTTCTTACTTCACAGATGATTTGAGTAGATGCTGAGTGTATTTACTTGATGAAACACAAGTCTAAATTATTGAAAGGTTCAAGTAATTTCAGAGTGAAGTTGAAGATCGTCGTGACAAGAGGATAAAATGTCTGTGATATGATCATAGAGATGAGTATCTGAGTTACGAGTTTGGCACACAATTAAGACATTGTGGAAAGTGTTTCGCAATTAATACCGCCTGGAACACCATAGTGTGATGGTGTGTCCGAACATCATTGGATATGGTGCATACCATGATGTCTCTTATCGAATTACCACTATCGTTTATGGGTTAGGCATTAGAGATAACCGCATTCACTTTAAAAGGGGCACCACGCAATTCCGTTGAGACGACACTGTTTAGAGAAACCTAAGTTGTCGTTTCTTAAAGTTTGGGGCTGCGAAGCTTATGTGAAAAAGTTTCAGGCTGATAAGCTCGAACCCAAAGCAGATAAATACATCTTCATAAGAATACCCAAAACAGTTGGGTATACCTCCTATTTCAGATCTGGAAGCAAAAGTAATTGCTTCTAGAAACGAGTCCTTTCTCGAGGAAAAGTTTCTCTCGAAAGAATTGAGTGGGAGGATGGTGGAGACTTGATGAGGTTATTGAACCATAACTTCAACTAGTGTGTAGCAGGTCACAGGAAGTTGTTCCTGTGGCACCTATACCAATTGAAGTGGAAGCTTATGATAGTGATCATGAAACTTCAGATCAAGTCACCACCAAACCTCGTAGGACGACGAGGATGCGTAATACTTCAGAGTAGTACGTGATCCTGTCTTGGAAGTCATGTTGTTGGACAACGATGAACCTATGAGCTATGGAGAAGCGATGGTGGGCCCATATTCCGAAAAATGGTTAGAAGCTATGAAATCCGAGATAAATGGATCTTTAAGAAGAAGACGGACATGGACGGTAATGTTACCGTCTATGAAGCTCGACTTGTGGCAAAGAGTATTTTCACAAGTTCAAGGAGTTGACTACGATGAGATTTTCTCATCTGTAGCGATGCTTAAGTCCGTCGGAATCATGTTAGCATTAGCTGCATTTATGAAATCTGGAAGATGGATGTCAAAACAAGTTTCCTTACCAGTTTTCGTAAGGAAAGGTTGTATGTGATACAATCAGAAAGGTTTTGTCGATCCTAAGGATGCTAAAAGGTATGCTAGCTCCAGCGATCCTTCCATGGACTAGAGCAAGCATCTCGGAGTCAGAATATACGCTTTGATAGAGTGATCAAAGTTTTTGGGTTTATACAAAGTTTGTTAGAAACTTGTATTTACAATAGAGTGAGTGGGAGCGCTACAACATTTCTGATAAGTATATGTGAATGACATATTGTTGATCCGAAATGATGTGAAACTTCTGGAAAGCATAAAGGGTTGTTTGAAAGGAGTTTTTCAAAGGAAGACCTGGATAAAGCTGCTTACATATTGGGCATCAAGATCTATAGAGATAGATCAAGACGCCTGATGATACTTTCAAAGAACACACACCTTGACATGATTTTGAAAGAGTTCAAAATGGATCAGCAAAGAAGGAGTTCTTGGCTGTGTTACAAGGTGTGAGTATTGAGTAAGAGTCAAGACCTGACCACAGCAGAAGAGAGAGAAAGGACAAAGGTCGTCCCCTATGCTTTAGACGTAGGCTCTATAGTATGCTATGCTGTGTACCGCACATGTAGTGTGCCTTGCCATGAGTTGGTCAAGAGGGTACAATAGTGATCCGGGAAAGGATCTCATGACAGCGGTCGAACTTATCCTTAGTACCTAGTGGACTAAGGAATTTTCTCGATTATGGAGGTGAAAAGGAGTTCGTCATAAAGGGTTACGTCGATGCGAACTTTGACACTAATCCGGATGACTCTGAGTAGAAAACCGGATTCGTATAGTAGAGCAATTATTTGAAATGGCTCCAAGTAGCGCGTGGTAGCATCCACAAGATGACATAGATATTCGTAAAGCACACGGTTCTGAAAGGTTCAGACCCATTGACTAATAACCTCTCTCACAAGCATAACATGATCAAACCAGAACTCATTGAGTGTTAATCACATAGAGATGTGAACTAGATTGTTGACTCTAGTGAACTCTTTGCATGTTGGTCACATGGTGATGTGACCTATGAGTGTTAATCACATGGTGATGTGGACTAGATTATTGACTCTAGTGCAAGTGGGAGACTGTTGGAAATATGCCCTAGAGGCAATAATAAATTGGTTATTATTATATTTCCTTGTTCATGATAATCGTTTATTATCCATGCTAGAATTGTATTGATAGGAAACTCCGATACATGTGTGGATACATAGACAACACCATGTCCCTAGTAAGCCTCTAGTTGACTAGCTCGTTGATCAATAGATGGTTACGGTTTCCTGACCATGGACATTGGATGTCGTTGATAACGGGATCACATCATTAGGAGAATGATGTGATGGACAAGACCCAATCCTAAGCCTAGCACAAGATCATGTAGTTCGTTTGCTAAGACCTTTTCTAATGTCAAGTATCATTTCCTTAGACCATCAGATTGTGCAACTCCCGGATACCGTAGGAATGCTTTGGGTGTACCAAATGTCACAACGTAACTGGGTGGCTATAAAGGTGCACTACAGGTATCTCCAAAAGTGTCTGTTGGGTTGGCACGAATCGAGACTGGGATTTGTCACTCCGTGTAAACGGAGAGGTATCTCTAGGCCCACTCGGTAGGACATCATCATAATGTGCACAATGTGACCAAGGAGTTGATCACGGGATGATGTGTTACAGAACGAGTAAAGAGACTTGCCGGTAACGAGATTGAACAAGGTATAGGGATACCGACGATCGAATCTCGGGCAAGTAACATATCGATAGACAAAGGGAATTGTATACGGGATTGATTGAATCCTCGACATCGTGGTTCATCCGATGAGATCATCGAGGAGCATGTGAGAGCCAACATGGGTATCCAGATCCCGCTGTTGGTTATTGACCGGAGAGTCGTCTCGGTCATGTCTGCTTGTCTCCCGAACCCGTAGGGTCTACACACTTAAGGTTCGGTGACGCTAGGGTTGTAGAGATATTAGTATGCGGTACCCAAAAGTTGTTCGGAGTCCCGGATGAGATCCCGGACGTCACGAGGAGTTCCGGAATGGTCCGGAGGTAAAGATTTATATATGGGAAGTCTTATTTTGGTTGCCGGAAAAGTTTCGCACTTTATCGGTATTGTACCGGGAGTGCCGAAAGGGGTCCGGGGGTCCACCAAGGGGGTCCACCAGCCCCGGGGGGCCACATGGGCTGTAGGGGGTGCGTCTTGGCCTATATGGGCCAAGGTCAGCAGCCCCAAGAGGCCCATGCGCCAAGAGATAAGAAAAAAGGGAGAGTCCTAAAGGGGGAAGGCACCTCCGAGGTGCCTTGGGGAGGAAGGACTCCTCCCTGGCCGCACCCTTCCTTGGAGGAAGGGCCAAGGCTGCTCCCCCCTCTCCCTTGGCCCTATATATAGTGGGGGGGAGGGAGGGCAGCAATACCTAAGCCCTAGCGCCTCCCTCTCCCTCCCGTGACACACCTCCCTCCTCCCGCAGCGCTTGGCGAAGCCCTGTTGGAATCCCGCTACTTCCACCACCACGCCGTCGTGCTGCTGGATCTCCATCAACCTCTCCTCCCCCCTTGCTGGATCAAGAAGGAGGAGACGTCGCTGCTCCGTACGTGTGTTGAACGCGGAGGTGCCGTCCATTCGGCGCTAGGATCATCGGTGATTTGGATCACGACGAGTACGACTCCATCAACCCCGTTCTCTTGAACGCTTCCGCTCGCGATCTACAAGGGTATGTAGATGCACTCCCCTTCCCCTCGTTGCTAGATTACTCCATAGATTGATCTTGGTGATGCGTAGAAAATTTTGAATTTCTGCTACGTTCCCCAACAGCGCGTAGTGCTTGGTTTTTGATGACTTGTATATTTTTGCAATAAGTATGTGAGTTCTTTATGACTAATGCTGAGTCCATGGATTATACGCACTCTTAACCTTCCATCATTGCTAGCCTCTTCGGTACCATGCATTGCCCTTTCTCACCTTGAGAGTTGGTGCAAACTTCGCCGGTGCATCCAAACCCCGTGATATGGTACGCTCTATCACACATGAACCTCCTTATATCTTCCTCAAAACAGCCACCATACCTACCTATCATGGCATTTCCATAGCCATTCCGAGATATATTGCCATGCAACTTTGCACTGTTCCGTTTATTATGACGCGCTTCGTCATTGTCATATTTCTTTGCATGATCATGTAGTTGACATTGTATTTGTGGCAAAGCCATCATGCATAATTTTTCATACATGTCACTCTTGATTCATTGCATATCCCGGTATACCGCCGGAGGCATTCATATAGAGTCATATTTTGTTCTAGTATCGAGTTGTAATCATTGAGTTGTAAATAAATATAAGTGTGATGATCATCATCCATAGAGCATTGTCCCAAAAAAAGAGAAAAAAAGAGAAAAAAGGGAGAAAGGCCAAATAAAAAAAAGGAAGGCCCAAAAAAAAGAAAATAAAAGGGGCAATGCTACTATCCTTTTTCCACACTTGTGCTTCAAAGTAGCACCATGATCTTGATGATAGAGAGTCTCTTGTTTTGTCACTTTCATATACTAGTGGGAATTTTTCATTATAGAACTTGGCTTGTATATTCCAACGATGGGCTTCCTCAAATGCACTAGGTCTTCGTGAGCAAGCAAGTTGGATGCACACCCACTTAGTTTCTTTTTTTGAGCTTTCATACATAGCTCTAGTGCATCCGTTGCATGGCAATCCCTACTCCTTGCATTGACATCAATTGATGGGCATCTCCCTAGCCCGTTGATTAGCCGCGTCAATGTGAGACTTTCTCTTTTTTGTCTTCTCCACACAACCCCCATCATTATATTCTATTCCACCCATAGTGCTATATCCTTGGCTCACGCTCATGTATTGCGTGAAAAGTTGAAAAAGTTCGAGATTACTAAAGTATGAAACAATTGCTTGGCTTGTCATCGGGGTTGTGCATGATGAGAGCATTCTTGTGTGACGAAAATGAAGCATGGCCAAACTATATGATTTTGTAGGGATGAACTTTCTTTGGCCATGTTATTTTGAGAATACATAATTGCTTAGTTAGTATGCTTGAATTATTATTATTATTATTATGTCAATATTAAACTTTTATCTTGAATCTTTCGGATCTGAACATTCATGCCACAATAAAGAAAATTACATTGAGAAATATGCTAGGAAGCATTCCACATCAAAAATTCTGTTTTTATCATTTACCTACTCGAGGACGAGCAGGAATTAAGCTTGGGGATGCTTGATACGTCTCCAACATATCTATAATTTTTGATTGTTCCATGCTATTATATATCCTGTTTTGGATGATTAATGGGCTTTATTACACACTTTTATATTATTTTTGGGACTAACCTATTAAACGGAGGCCCAGCCCAAATTGCTATTTTTTTTGCCTATTTCAGTGTTTCGCGGAAAAAGAATATCAAACGGAGTCCAAACGGAATGAAACCTTCGGGAACGTGATTTTCGGAACACACGTGATCCAGAGGACTTGGAGTGGACGTCAAGCAACCAAAGAGGAAGCCACGAGGCAGGGGGCGTGCCTACCCTCCTGGGCGCACCCTCCATCCTCGTGGCTCCACCGACCTACTTCTTCCTCCTATATATACCTACGTACCCCCAAACCATCAGAAGAGGAGCCAAAACCCTATTTCCACCGCCGCAACCTTCTGTACCCGTGAGATCCCATCTTGGGGCCTTTTCCAGTGCTCCGCCGGAGGGGGCATTGATCACGGAGGGCTTCTACATCAACACCATAGCCTCTCTGATGATGTGTGAGTAGTTTACCTCAGACCTTCGGGTCCATATTTATTAGCTAGATGGCTTCTTCTCTCTCTTTGGATCTCAATACAAAGTTCTCCTTGATTCTCTTGGAGATCTATTTGATGTAATCTTCTTTAGCAGTGTGTTTGTCGATATCGATGAATTGTGGGTTTATGATCAAGATTATCTATGAACAATATTTGAATCTTCTCTGAATTCTTTTATGTATGATTGGTTATCTTTGCAAGTCTCTTCGAATTATCAGTTTGGTTTGGCCTACTAGATTGATCTTTCTTGCAATGGGAGAAGTGCTTAGCTTTGGGTTCAATCTTGCGGTGCTCGATCCCAGTGACAGTAGGGGAAATGACACATATTGTATTGTTGCCATCGAGGATAAAAAGATGGGGTTTATATCATATTGCATGAGTTTATCCCTTTACATCATGTCATCTTGCTTAAAGCATTACTCTGTTCTTATGAACTTAATACTCTAGATGCATGCTGGATAGCGGTCGATGTGTGGAGTAATAGTAGTAGATGCAGGCAGGAGTCGGTCTACTTGTCACGGACGTGATGCCTATATACATGATCATACCTAGATATTCTCATAACTATGCTCAATTCTATCAATTGCTCGACAGTAATTTGTTCACCCATCGTAATACTTATGCTATCTTGAGAGAAGCCACTAGTGCCTATGGCCCCCGAGTCTATTTTCCATCATATTAATCTGCCGTCAACAAGTTATTTCTATTATCGTTTATTTTGCTTTCTTTACTTTTAGTCTTTATCATAAAAATACCAAAAATATTATCTTATCATCTCTATCAGATCTCACTTTTGCAAGTGCCCGTGAAGGGATTGACAACCCCTTTATCGCGTTGGTTGCAAGGTTCTTATTTGTTTGTGTAGGTGCATGGGATTGAGCGTGGTCTCCTACTGGATTGATACCTTGGTTCTCAAAAACTGAGGGAAATACTTACGCTACTTTAGTGCATCACCCTTTCCTCTTCAAGGGAAAACCAACACAGTGCTCAAGAGGTAGCAATTGGTCGAACATATCTTGCAACTGATACTTTGCATTGCTTCTACTTTGTTGCACTGCCATTAGCTTAGTTTACACATCGTGTATGTGAATACGCCCTGCCTATCCATTTTCAGTACATATTCCATCTGTCATCATACCATATTTATCCATTCAAATGTTGTTCTTGTGTATCAGACGTTCAAAAGGAAGAGGGCGATTGCTGATCGCGGAGGAGCACACGCAAAGTATTTGGAAAAGGTAGTGACACCTGATAAATCAAATAGCCCATTAGGTGTAGTTGCAATATCACCTGACCCGCAAAACACCCCAACTCTAGCAGACTCTAGCCCTACTACACTGGTCATTTCTGATGCCCCAACTCAGCAGACCCCAACTGCAGCAAACAATATGATGATGCTAGTTGACATAGCACCAGCTCTACGACACAAAACCCCCATTCCAGCAAAGAGTACACCAAATCCAGTTGCCAAATCCCTTTTCGAACTAGAGAGAGCCCCAATTGCAGCAAATAGGACCCTTGTTCCATTTCTTCCCAGTTTAGAAGATGAAGCTTATATTGTTGTCAGGAACTTTGTGCGCATCTTTCCTTCATGGAAAGATTATACCGCAGACACAGAACAATTTCCAGTCTTCCTCCGCAACTTACGCGTAAGTAATGTACTAATGTTATTCATGGTAATTACTGCATATGTTTCTGCTGACAGAAGACACAAGATTTCATTCTTTTAAATAGGTGAGGACCAAACTGGATTGTCCAGACGAGCAAGGGTTGGTTGCGCTTTTCAAGCACTCGTTGATGAAGTATCGTTCCTACCTGAGGCAAGCGCACTTCTATGGCAAGCCTCTAAACGAAATTTCTGTAAAGTCTCTGGTGCTACATTTATCCGACAGTGACTGGAATAATCTTGTTACACATTGGTCTCGTCTGCAGCATAAGGTACTGTCTATGATACCACATCACAATTTGAACTACATTTCTGCATTTGCCTTAACGTCTCACTTGTATGAAAACTGTTAGCAGAAGAACATTCATTCTCAAGGGACCACAGAATCTCGCAACTATACTGCACACTGCATTGCTCTTTTGAGTACCTCTTACCCTGTATGACCATACTTACTTTCATAGCTGTTTGATTATGTAGCATCACTGCACATGTTAGCCTCGTTATCGTCCATTTGCTGGACATTATAATATCCGTATGGACTCTTACATAAATTTAGAATCAACCCAATGCTTTTGAAGAGGTTTAGCTCTGCAGTCCTCTTGTAAGGACTGAACGTCGTCTATCACTGTACTTACATTAACAGCTACTCCCTCTGTCCCATAATATAAGAACGTTTTGTACAGTACACCAGTGTTCAAAACACTCTTGTATTATGGGAAGAGGGATTGGTTCATTGTGTAGCATTCTGCATCTTATCTCCCTCGCCCACCATTTACTAAAAGATATCATATCTATATTCAATCTTACCAAAAAGTTGAATACACAGACAATGCCAGTGCAGAAGTGTAGCCCATTGGTCTTGTCAGTACATTTTGTCCTATAACACTTTTACTTCCAGGGATTGGTAGTTGATTATGTAGCATGAATCTGCATCTTATCTTCATTATCCTCTATCCCTTCCAGTATTATCATATCTATAATTACTCTCTACAAAATGTAGAGTACAGGCAATGCTTATGAAGAAGATTTTGTGCTGAAATTCTTGAGTTATCCTTCCCTTGACATGGAGAAGTGCATTATAAAGCCGGTGTTAACTGTTAATATAAGTCAGTCCTTCTAAAGCCTTTATCCTCAACTGCTGTTTAATTTGCTCATACTCCCTATTGTTTACTGTTGTTTAGTTTGCTGTTTCTATCAAAATGCATGTTCGCAAGAACCGTAAGTTCCAAGTTTTACTTGTAAAACCAAATTCCTTATTCATACCATGCACATTACTCAATACTCCCTATATGTATGCTTGTTTTTATGGATCTATAATCCAGTGTGTGGTGAAGCAGCCCACGTATGCACCTTGTCATCTCCTGTTTTATCTTACTGATGTGGCTGATGATATGAACAACATGCCATGCACATTAACCAAAATAGATATAGTGATTGTCTTTGCCCTTCATCTATGCTTGTTATGTCGACATGGTAATCAAGTAGTGTGCTGAAGCTCCCCGCATTATGAACAATGCCAGATTATGCTATTGATATTTTGAACTTACTCTTTATTTTCTAATTTGAAATTGGATGGAATTGACAGCACAGTTATCATCTTTGTTTATACACGTGGAAAACCTGTCATCTCTCTGCTAGTTTCAGGGTGATATGCCTGATGGCATGCACAAGTCTGCTGAAGGCCGTGAGACAAACCCAGCATATATTGCAGTAAAGAAGGCAAAACATCTTGAAGATAGCGAGACAACCCCAAAGTCTTGTCTTGATGCAGTGTTCAAGTTACTTGAGACTAGCAGTCAGATAAGCTCACAGAATTCGTTGTCTGAATCAGTTCAACTTCTTCAGTCCCAAGTTCTAGCAGAAAGGCATTCTGCAACTCAACTTCGACTTGAAGTCCTATCTCTAAGAAAGATTGCGGAGAACACCAATGAGAACCTCATTGCTAAACAGCTACACCTGGAAGCTATGATCGACATGCTAGGCCGGTTTCACAGCCTTGCTCAGCAGCTTGCGCAACAGTTCCTGCGCAAGGCTAATCTTTCTTGAACTGTCTTGGAAGTGGTCTCGGTTTAGTATTATTTTTTTACGCTGCAATGGTGCCCAGGTTTTGTAATCTGCTTCTTCGTTGCGCTTTATGATCACTGGTGGCGAACTTCGATGCCCAGTGGATGTAATATACCATAAATCTGTTATTGTATAGTGTAGGTTTATTCTAAGTTACTATGCCGTAAGTTTTTATTGTATAGAGTAGGTTTGTTCTTAATTCCTACTAGTTACTGCCATCATTCGCTATCTGAAAAAAACTGATGTAGTCGATCGGGCTGAAACATTCGCCTCTAACGGGCCTGGTTTTTAGCGGGCCACAATTGGGCCGGCCTGCATCTATCTTGGGCCCGAATGGCCATTGGGGCCTTCACACTTTGCGCCAGGCCCACAACTTACTCTGGCCTATATTCGGCCCAAAATTTTAGTTGGGCCTTTTGTGGACCCAACGCTTAGATTGGCCCAGGTAGCGTTGGGCCATTAACAGGCTGAATGTTCTACTGGCCTGTTACAGCCTAGAAGAAACCATGGGCCTTTAGCAGGCCGAAATACATGTTGGGCCTCAATTTTCACTAGTCGTTGACGGGCCTTCAGCATGCTGAAATGTAGACCGGGCCTTTTTTGGCCCAGTTATATGACAGGCCATTACCAGGCCGAAACATATCTTGGGCCTTAGTTGGCCCACTGATATCATGGGCCTTTAAGAGGCCAAAAGCTTAGTACACGCATCAACGAGCCGAATTATACGACAGGCCTTTAACAGGCCCAAAGTCACATTGGGCTGAACTGTTGCCACCTTTATCACGGGCCGTTAGTGGGCCGGATGTCACGTCGGACCATATGTGGCCCATGGGCAGCATGGGCCTTTCCCAGGCCGAAAGACACACCGGGCTGAAATGGGCCCATGTCTATATCGGGCCTCTAACAGGCTGAAATTCACTGGGCTGTAATTGGGCCCAAATATTCAGCGAACAATTAACGGGCCAGATCTGGCTTCAGGCCGTAAATAGGCCTTTATTAAATAGGCACTTATTGGGCTGGCCCACTAGTACCTGAGTAAGTACTACGGGCCTTTGACTGGGCTGGCCTTTTTAACCTATATGGGCCTCTATTGGGCCCTGCCACATGTTGATGTATCATAGGCATGTCTCCTCCAATGGATGGGCGACTTCTGGCCCACCGAGGAGCAGACACGTGTTTCCTCCGGCCAATGAGAATTTTACACGTGGAAAATCACCATTGGTCCGAGCTGTTAACGGGTTACCGGATCCAAAACCGGACCCGATAGCTTAATGGCGAGCCGTTACGGTGGATGCCATGTGTCGGTCACCCTTGACGAAAGCACTTCTATGACGCGTGATTTATCATCATGGAAGTGGACACTTCCGTGATGATAATTTTGGTATTTTCATGGAACACTTCTACGACAGCACGGGTATGACTATCTTGATTTTGTCATAAAGTCGTCATGGATGTACATGCATGACAGAAAACATGACCTACTGTGACAAACACGTATCATCACGTAAGTGTATTTTTTTGTAGTGCAAGGCTGCTGCTGCTACTCAAGCTTCTAAGAATGCAACACCCAAGAGATCAACTAGAAACATACCAGCTACTGAGAAGAACAAGGCCCCAGTGCCTGAAGTGGAAGAAGAAGAAGCCCAAGTGCTTAGGAAATTAAAGCCAAAGATTCCTGATCATGATGACAATCATCCAGTTGCTGAGAACATGAAGGAAAGAAAAGATGCAAGACTCAGATTGTGGAGACAGTCAGACCCCTATGCTGTGAGAAGAAGAACTGTTGTGGACTATAATTTTCACACTAAGGAACAACAGGACTTCTATGAGACTGTCCTCCTGGACAAGAAGCCCATTGTGTGTGACATGAGATGGGTGGACTGGAAATACATTGACAACAATGAAGATCACTTTCCTGGAGTTCATGAGAGCTTCAGACTCAATGGAGTTGACACATTTGTTGGCCAGAAATTGACAAAATGGAATGATGAGATGGTGATGCAGTTCTATTCCACTGCACATTTTTATCCAGATGGAAGGATAGTCTGGATGACTGAGGGTACTAGGTACCAATCTACTATTGATGAGTGGTCCAAGTTGATCAATGCCCCTAAAGAAGCTGAAGATGACACTGATGTCTATGCCAAGCGCAAGAAAGATCACAACTCCATGGCCAATATGTACAAAGAGATACCTGACCAGGCCTTGGAGACACACAAGCTAGGCTCAGTATATTACTTGTTGTATGGATTGGCCACCATGAACACTATATTGAGGCACACTTTGTTGCCCAAGTCAGGAGATCATAGGATGATCAGAGGCCACTCCATCAACTTGCTTTAGATGTTTGATGTGCCACAAAAATTTAAAGTGATGAGTTTGATTGTTGAGACTATCAAGAGAACTGCAACAGATCAGAAGAGATCATGTGGCTATTCTCCACACATTCAGTTGCTCATAAATTCCAAGATGGGCACAGGCACATATTTGTTGGACAGAGAGAACCTTCCCTTGAGGCCTGATTTTGAGGATAACACTGTTGTGATGGATGCTTCACATCCAACTTCTGTTGAGGCTCAAGAGAAGAGAGAGAAGGCATGCTGAAAAAGCTTCAAAGATTCCAGATCCTTCTGCAGTCAATCTCAAGACCAAGCAGGACCAGCTCAGCTATCTGCTTGAGGCCACTGTGAGAATAGAGAAAGGACTCACTACCCTGACTCGAAATCAAGAGAGCCTTGAGAGGATCTTTGAGACAAAGCTACATGACTTGGATGTCAAAGTCACTGAGATTCAGACTTCAGTTGAGAAGATACAAGAAGAGCTTGAGGACAGGAGTGACAACCACATATGCTTACAAAGGGTGCCTAGAGCACAAAGGTCTACAGTAGTGCCAGTGACAGACACTAGGGCTAAAACCTCAGCTCCTGCAGCCACAACCTCAGTTGCCCCTCCAGTGGAAACCCCTCCAGTTCCTCAGACGTCAGCCAAAGTCCCGGCAGATGTTGTTCTCTCCACGCCATCTCCACACTCTGGAGCTCCCGGAGATCATGCTTATAGTGTCGTATAACACTATGCATTTTCGAGCTTTTTGGTAACTTGTTGCCAAAGGGGGAGAAAGTGTATAGATCCTAGGCTTCGAGAGAGAGAGTGTGTTTTTCTTTTTTGTCTCTCTTCCTACTTTATTTGCTTGCTTGTTTGGTTGATACTCCACTTACATGTGTGTGAGATACTTATATGTTCATGTGCTTGATCATATCATACTTTAATGCTTGTGCTTGAATGATGATATTCTATCTCTCATGTATGATCATTCACATTTTTTGTCTTGGTAATGAGTGCATATTTCATATTCTATCATTTTGACCGCTCCACCAAGATGTATGTGACATGGAAGAGTAACCCATGATCCTAATTGATTGTGCATTTGCATTCAAAAGCAAATTTTAAATTATACACAAATTTAGGGGGAGCTCTTACTTATCACATACTTCTCAAAGCGACGATGTAGTTCTTTTATATTATCATTTGTCGAAGCTTTGATCTATATGTTGTCATCAATTACCAAAAAGGGGGATATTAAAAGTGCAACTAATCCCCGAGTGGTTTCCGTAATTCATAACAACATATAGCTCATTGAACTAATATCCATTCAAGATTAATGTTTCAGAAAGTTCAGTGATTGGTATGGGATGGACTAGAGATGTGGACCCCTCAAAATGTAAGGACACATATTGGCAAAAGGTCAAGACTCTTCGTTTTCATTTTAGTGATCCAGAATCACATTGAGTCCATAGGAAAAGCCAATACTATTAAAAGGGGATGAGGTGTTGCTTAATGGCTTGCTTGCTCAAAATGCTTAGTGATATGCTCCAAAAGCCCTCAACCACTTTCTCATTTCCACGTATGTCCTAAACCTAACTCAAACTCGGCCCCACCGATTTGATCTATCCGACGCCACTGAGTTCACTTGACATAGCCAATGCCAGAAACCCTAATCAGTTCGGTCTCACCGATAGAGATCTCGGTCTCACCGAGATGGGATTGCAAACTCTCTGTTTCCCTTTGTAATGTTTCGATCTAACCGAGATGAGCGATCGGTCCCACTGAATTGGCAATGCAAACTCTCTGTTTACTTTTCGTAACGTTTCGGTCTCACCAAAATGAGCGATCGGTCCCACTGAGTTTGCCTGACCAAGTCTCTATTTGCTTATTACTGAAATCGGCCTCACTGAGTTCATGTGATCGGTCTCACCAAGATGAGGTTTCGCCCTAACCCTAGCGCATCGGTCCCACCGAGTTGATCATGTCGGTGCCACCGAAAAGCCTAACGTTCACATTTTGAACCAGGTCGGTCTCACCGAGTTTGGTAAGTTTTGTGTAACGGTTAGATTTTGTGTGGAGGCTATAAATACCCCTCCACCCCCTTCTCCATTCAGGAGAGAGCCATCAGAATGTGCCTACACTTCCACTACTCATTTTCTAAGAGAGAACCACCTACTCATGTGTTGAGACCAAGACATTCCAATCCAACCACAAGAATCTTGATCTCTAGCCTTCCCAAGTTGCTTTCCACTCAAATCATCTTTCCACCATATCCAAATATGTGAGAGAGAGTTGAGTGTTGGGAGACTATCATTTGAAGCACAAAAGAGCAAGGAGTTCATCATGAACACACCATCTATTACCTTTTGGAGAGTGGTGTCTCCTAGATTGTTTAGGTGTCACTTGGGAGCCTCTGTCAAGATTGTGGAGTTGAACCAAGGAGTTTGTAAGGGCAAGGAGATCGCCTACTTCGTGAAGATCTACCCAAGTGAGGCAAGTCCTTCGTGGGCGATGGCCATGGTGGGATAGACAAGGTTGCTTCTTCGTGGACCCTTCGTGGGTGGATCCCTCCGTGGACTCGCGCAACCGTTACCCTTTGTGGGTTGAAGTCTCCATCAACGTGGATGTACGGTAGCACCACCTATCGGAACCATGCCAAAAATCTCCGTGTCTACATTGCGTTTGCTCCCTCCAAAGTCCTCCATTTTACCTTCGTATGCAATATTACATTCTGCTGCTATCCTCTTAGAATTGCATGTGTAGGTTGATTTCTTGACTTGTGTTAAGTTGCTAAAATCTGCCAAGACATAAAATTGGGAAAAGGCTAGATTTTTATTTGGTCAAGTAGTCTAATCACCCCCCTCTAGACATACTTTCGACCCTACAACACCATATGGAGATAGACAACCCTGTTTGCACAAATATGTAACAGAGTTATTTAAGCAGTGTCATTTTTTGCAGCGGCATGTGATTAACAACAGCATCTCATATGCTATCAATGGCATTACAGTGATAGTATGAAAAGGTGCCATTAACTAAGAAGTGCCATCATATCAAATCAACACTCGCACTAGATTAACGGGGCTTACATTAACATGCATAACAATTGCATTATGACTATGTGATGACAGATTGGGAGTAGCACTTGATCAGTACGTACGTGCACGGTTAACAGGAACGATCGTTCTAATGAAGGGTGATACAGAAAGGAGAAACACATCGTCGTGTCAACCACTGTGCAATTAAATTTTGTGCAGTTCAACGGAGATGCAGCTATGTTATCAGTGTCAGAGTTTAGTGTAACGGCCCAAAACACTCTTTATGAGAAATAAAGCAAGAGAGAAGCATTTCATAAAATGGTGGTGGCATTCATTCATTTTATCAATGGCAATAGATTGACAGCAGCATTACTTAACAGCGACATCACATTAACAGTGGCATTGTTTCACTTTACCTGTGATGTTAGATTAACAGCAGCAGTGAGGGCATAGGGATAGGGGAGGCACAAGCACATTTTACATCCACCGAGGAATAAAGTGGTGATGCAGAGGTGTCGCCGAGTGCGGCAAACATGCAAAGCATGTCTGGATTTGTGCATTTTTTGTTCTCGTCAGTGACCTTTCCTATGTGACCACAAGAAATCTAGACGTGCTCATTCTCGGTTGCATTGTCGACCCAACACCCCCCCCCCCACTTTCTGTTTTTTTCGACCAAGAGACCGGTCAGGCCAGCATCTTTATTTCCCTTTCCAACCAAGAGATCGGTTCGTTAGCCAGTATCTGCAGTACCTTTTTTCCTCTAATAGTAAAAATTTAGATGGTGTTCGAGTGTTCGACAAGCCGACGGAGCTAGCTACATGGAGAGCTTTGTAATACTAGAAGAATATCCACAGGCAGGATGCAGCAACGTGGGGAGCAATCCTAACTTGATGAAAAAGGGATGCATCGACATGGGGAGCTGGGCCATTAGAACAAGGACGGTTCCAAAAAAGGTTATACCTCCGGTCGCCGGGATGTGGCGAGGCAGGCAGCGGGATCTCCCAACTTGACGGCGGGGAGCAAGGGTGAGGAGGACCTCCCACGCCGACGCCAGGTCAGAGAAGACGGCACGCGTCGGCTTCCTCCCTTGCCACCAGCGACCACCAGCAGAAGGTATCCGGCCGGATCTGTGTCAACCGGAGAGAAGAGAAAGAGAGAGAGACAAAGAGAGTGGACACCACGGTCTTGTTTAGATCTGGAGAGGGTGAGAGAGTGAGAAGAAGAGAACAACCCTAGTAAGCAAGTCCCGAAGTGGACTAGTGGAGTAGTAATTGTTTTTCCCTCCGTAGCGATCATTTTAAATTGAATACGCTTGCAGCCATATATTTTCATTTAACGTACCAATAAAAAGATACTCGATCAATAACTGCGCTACCGCGTTCAGGTCGCACTTGGTATGGCTGACATTTGGTCCCAGATCCCACATTAAGTGGACGACTAGATGTCTCAAATTGTCACGTTACCCGCCTTTTCGTGTGCAAAGGCGCTCCACCGTGAGTGTACCCGGGCGTGTGTGTGAGGGGAGAGTGAAGTCCGATTTATAAACCTTGAGGTTGTAGAGCTAGTCAGAAACAAACCCTCGCCTTTAAATCCTTGAAGTTTGTACCCTGTCCTCTGTAATCCCGATCATTTTTAACCTTAAGGGCATGTGCGGTTCAAGGGGTTTTAACGGGGATTAACAGGGATTGTGGGGGATTAAGTCATGTACATGCCAAATTCCCCTCCATTCCTCTATAAACCCCTTGGGAGGAGGTTGAACCGAAGAAGGCCTAAGACTAACCACAGTGGGAGTAACTTAATTCCATACGGTATCATAATATGATACTCAACCCTCTCTTTCTTCATTTGATTCTACGCCACCTCATCAAATGTGCCTAGTTGGCATGCATGATACTACTTATGATACTCCCATTACAACCAGCCTGGTAGAATTAATATACCTATTCTAAATGGCCGCCGCCCGATCTCATTGCCCTCCTCCAAGATCCGGCTGAAGAAGAATCGTGCAAGACACCGGCTGTTTTCGCCGGCGTCGCCTCGGCAGCGGCCTTCATGGGATACAATCGGCGGCGGCCTCCCATGTTCTACTTCTCCTCGATGATGGCGGTGGGTGGGGACATGCTGGCCATCACCTCGTCGACATCCGCGTAGCCGCGTCACCTCGTCGACATCCACGGTGGCTTCTTTCTCTACCTGCATGGCGCGGCTACGCGCGCGTCGACGGCGGATGGCGCAGTCATAGGCACTGGAGGCGCTATACGACGCGGCGGCATCGAGGGCAGCGACGATGCCCGTGCCACTTAGTTCGGCAACTGCCTCCGACGGGCTAGGCGAGGTAGGTGGAGCAGTGAGTTGCCTTGCTCGTAACTGCCGGGCTAGGCGGGCCACCCAGACGGCTTTTATGCCGGAGAACTGCTCTTCCTGCTCGTCGGATGCTGCCGAAAGAGTGGATAAAATGGTGGACGGAGGAGCTTGGCCGACGTCCGGCTCCTGAACGGATGTGTGTGGCTGGAGTGGGTTTCTCACATTCCACGTGGGTTTAAATGTAGGTTTTTGAATGCGGCGAGGAGCCGGGTACCGCTGGGAGTGCAGTGGGCAGTGCCCTCGACCGACGTGCCGCTTCAAATGGAGGACGCAGTGAGAGGTCGCGTCCGCCCTGACCCCCTTGACCATGGACCTTGACCGTTTACGTCCGGCTTTGAGGACAACATTATCCTTGGACCTTGACGGTGTACACCTTGTGTCCAAATCTGAGACGCCACGTGCACCAGATGAATGACTCGAAGTTCGACCACTGTGATGCTTAGGTGCAAGCCGAGGAACACTGTTGGAGAGACCTCCCTCATAATTTTCCTACATTGGTCGTTTGATTCATAGGATAGAATGCTATAGGATTTTTCCGTATGAAATCATGTGTTAATTGGGAATCTAGCATCCACTCCAACTTTTTTTTCACTTCCTTTGTTTTTCCTGTGTCAAACACTCTGGATTTTTTAGGGGAACACTGCATTAATGCTATGGGATTCAAGTGGACATGCCACTCCAATCCTTTATTTTTCCTATTCCTACGTTTTAAGTTCCTAGGAAGAGAGTACTTGCTCTAAATGATGTGCCACAGCAAGAGCCGCCTATATTAATTAACCATGCTCTAAAAAGGTGGACCAACTTTGGCTATAGTAGATACTGTACTAGGTTAGTAGGTGAGCTTGAGTTTGGCTCTTCGCCTCTTCCGGAAGCCGAGCAATAATGATGGTACTACAGTAGTATTTCTGGCAATCTGACACCAAATGAACTGCTGCACGTCCACCGCTTGTAAGCAAAAGTTTCTCCTCGTGCTGCAAGCCACCGCGCATGCGTGGGCGAAGGAGAAGGCGTAGTAAGCAAGCTTCTCGTCATTCTGCGAGTTGACGGGACACATCAAAGTTATTTAGTACTCTCTCAAAAAGGGCCGACCATGTCCATGGCTACCATCCCATGCCCCGTCATTGAGTACATTCACTATTCATGTGCCATCGAGGAGAAAAATATTGCATAGTACGTGCCATCGAAGTGCACGGCTCACTTACACACTTCTTATCTCCATTTTCTTGCATGACACGCGCACCTTGATGCTAGATGTCCCGCGTGTTGGCAAAAGGATGAGCAATCAGCAAAGCTCACGTCAAGAAGGAACATGAATAAATCTTGCTTGCTGCACATACGTACGTGGCAGGACATGGTGTCCAATCACCATTTAGTTACTATTTTTGTGTTACCAAAGAAAACATGTGGTTCATTTCTAAATTAGAGTAGTCAAAACTAGCATGGAGGTAATCAGTCACCTTATTGTACTAGCTCTGAGCGAGGGAGAGGTCGTACTAGTAAGCAATGCTTCTCCTCATTTGCGAGTTGACGGGACACATCAAAAGTAGTGTATCAGTCTCCAAAAAGGGCTGACCATGTCCATGGCTACCACCCCGTGCTCCGTCATTCAGTGCGTGCACGATTCACGTTCCATTGAGAAAATAATGTTGCGTACGTGCCCTCGAGTAGAATAACTTAATTTATAAATAAAAATGCGCCACCGCCGTCATGATCGAACTTTGATTCGTCCACGCGTGGTTCCCATGAACAACTACTACACTCACCAAATTATCAGGTGAGCTTCCTCTTTGTATAGAAATGAGCTCACCGTGTACCCGCGCGTGAGTATTAGGGAAAGAGGCAAAGAGTACCTGCGTGTTGCTTCGGTGCCAACACCTCTTCTCTTCGTGCTCGTATTCCTTATTTTTTGGGTGATTCGTGCACGTACTCCACCTAGGTTCGTGACCGTTGGTGAGTCTCTCCTACTATACTTAACTCCATTTTCTTGCATGACACGTGGACCTGGATGCTGGATGTCCCACGTGTCGGCAAAACTTAGAAGAACGCTTTCCGACGACTGAGAAGGAGCAAGAAACCTCGCGGTGAAGCGTCTGGACTCTTTAATATTTTTATATTCTGCGATATAAAATCTACCCAATCTTCTCCACAGTAGACCAGAAGAGTCCGAAACACGGCAGCCCAGTGTAGTGACATCATACATAGCCAACCCACGCTATCACCATATTTCTTGGCCTCCGTGCGACACCTAGCTCTAGTAACCCACCAGCCCGTATCGCTTCTCTCTCCTCATCTCTCTCAAAGTGCGGCGGGCTGGCAATTTTGCCGTCTATTGAGGTCGGTTAACTCATCACATGTTAGCGACATGCCAAGAGCATTCTAAAAAAGTTACTATACTCTATTGTTGTGACAAGAAGAGGAAGCGTTTTGACCGACGGACCAAACGAGACATCTGTGTCGTGCCGTGATTGGGTCCAATTTCTCGTTATGAAATTGTTTGGTGTAGTAGTAACACTTGGTTTTGACTATTGATAAGATTTTATATAGGGCCTAATGTATTCTTCGAGATTGCCTTTGACTATTGATAAGATTTTATATAATTTCAAAATTATATCATTCGAAGATCCTTTCACGTTCCGTTTAAAAAAAGATCCTTTCACATACGAATTTGATGGTATGCTTTGAGCACCTTGCATGTCCTATACTGCTCCTGTTTGGATACTCTAACTTAGCTAGTTAGACTAACTCATGACTAACCCTAAACTAACTCTAGCCAAAGAGGTGTTTGGATGACATGGTTAGGTTGACAATAGATGCACTTGATGGAGAGAGAAAAGTGATTTTTTAGTGGGCCCCACGAGAACTAGCTCCAATTAGCACCACTTGGCTAGCGGGATAGAGAGAGAAAAGTGATTTTTCAATGGGCCCAGTGAGAACTATCTCCAATTAGCACCTCTTGGGTGGGATAGTTTTTTTGGTGGGTTTGCTGCAACTTGCTCCAATTTAACCCTCATGTTTGGATACTTTAGGGCTATTTGAGCCCCAACTAGCTCAAACTTACTCTAACCCATGGATCCAAACAGGGCCAAAGTTAGTCTGGGAAAACGCATTAAGCCCTATATACATGGACAGACGGAGTACATGATACTAGCAAACACTCACCATAAGTAGTAGTGCATTGGTTGGTTTCGATTTTTGATTCAGTTGTTGTGCTGCTACCATCCAATATTCACGTGTGGTTGTTTGTAGAATAAAAATAGAAGGTAGTACTTACTGTGGGAAACGTGAAGTGATGGTTGCTTCGCCCGAGCAACTTATTACTCTAGGAATATTGGAGTACGTACCAGCGGATTCATCGAAGAGAGAAATGATGGTTGCTTCATCCGAGCAACTTACTGTGGCGAAGGTGGGGCTCTGTGATTTGACTGCTCACTAGTCATTATTACTGCGACACAACAATCAGGGTGAATCTTTTCCTTAAGTTGTGCACTCAATATTGCTGGAGCCGGATGAAGGAGGTCCCACATGTCAGTGAAACGAAGTTGAATTGTTTCTGGCATCGCTATCAGTCCTTCAGGATTTGTTTATATGTACGCATAATTTTCTAGCATAATGAAATTGTACCGTGATGCTATGAAGGTTTCAAATTTGGTTCCCGCAGAAAAAAAAGGTTTCAACTTAGGATTCATGTGTCCTCTTGCCTCAAGATTGTCTCGTTACAACATTCCATCAAATACAAATGAAACAACCATGGCTGCTAATGCATCTCAATGGTTCGCAGATCAGCGCCAATATTCACATCACAACTGAAGACAAAGTTGTGAGAAGGTGTACAAATAAAGAAAAATATATAATTGATCGATGTTGTTCGTAGGCATGGCTCCATTTCCTGGGCATAGTGTTCATTGGTTGGCAGCTAGTTTCACCCAGCTCTGTAGCCAAAAAAGAGGTGTATGGAGGACATCACAATCTGATCATTTTGTGCAGCTCCACTAAAATCGAGCTAATCATCCTTGTTTGCAAAGATATCCAGTCAGTGTGATTACAATAATAGTGGAACTAGATGATGAAACATAACACACACAAATAGAAGCCGATCACCTCTGCGATCTCTCTTTAGGAGTAACTACTTGTTGGAGAAGATTAGGCACGGAGTTGGATGAGGAGGATAGCAAAACCAATCTCCCTTTCTGCAGTCCCACAAAAATGTAAAAACGTTGCCCGTTTGATATTTTGGCGGAACTGCACAAAACACTTAAGAAAAAAGTGATTTGTGCAGTTCACCAAAAGGTTGCAATAGCAACGAGGTGAAATGGATAGCCCTGTTTGCAAAAGGAGGTAGAAAGGACACAATTACTGCCCGATAACACGAGTTGAAGACACATACACCGAGAAAAAAGAAGCATATTCCATGTAATAAGGGAAAGATAGCAGCATGGTGGTTTATCAAAAACGGTTTGAGGACGAGATTGTAAGATGGAAAGTACGCTGGCCGAGATACGTTTTAAGAAAACAACTAAAGAAGATCCACATGCAGGATTTTCCACAAGCAGCAACATGGGAAGATGGGCAGTGGAGCAAGGCCGTAGGAAGCTGTACCTAAGGGTCGTCGGGATGTAACTAGGAGGGCGCCGATGGCCGGGATCTTCCCATACTGCCACAGCGAGCAAGTGGCGAAGGCCCTACTGCGTCGGAGCTTGGTCAGAGAGAACGGCGGGTACCGCAGATCGGGACGTGCTGCCTCAACGCTGTCGAACGGAGAAATGATACACATCCTCCCTTTCCGCCGGTGGACGGGATGCGGCCGGATCCGTGACCAACGGTGAGAGAGAGAGGCCACCGCTGCCTTGTGTGAGATAGTGTGACGAGAGACAAACCCCGGCAGGCAGGCTCCATTGTATATAGTGGAGCGAATTTGTCTTTTTTCCTGACAAAAATCGTTTTATATTATGTACATGCCATTGAGGAATATAACTTTATTCAATACTAACGCGTCAAGTCGAACTTTGTTCCGTCTACGCATGGTACACGACCCTCCTTCGAGTAAACAACCGCTACACGCGTCAAATTATCACGTGGGCTACCTTTTCGTATAGAAATGAACTCCACCGTGTACCCGCGGGGGTGTGGCCGGGAACGAGACATGAGTACGTGCGTCGTGCGTGCACCTCTTCTTTAGGTGCAGTTACGTACGTGGGTCGGTGTGAGAGGGATGGTTTGTGCGAATAGAGGCAATGTGTCGATGATATCTCAAACAATAAAAGTAACATATGCCATGTGTGTGAAACATAGTCATGGATATATCATACATAGAGGGAGCGATCCACCAGAAGAGAGTGGAGGGATCATCGGCGTGTGATATCGATAGAATCGAAAACAGGGATGAAGTGTGTGGGTGTGTGATCGATAAAGAGTGCCATCGAATTTGTGTTTGCCCACGTCAAAGATATAGGGCGGCTGGCCTACTGGAATGTGAGAGGGCAGAGGTGTAGTTCTTCTTTGTGGCATGGATACCTACCTACAATGTTCGACTATCGGTGTGTGTGTGGGGGGGGGGGCTGAGACCTAACTATAGAGAGGTAGATCGACTATCTAGTATATGTGTGTAGAAGGAGAGAGACCTAGCTATGTATTGAGGGAGATCGATCGACATCCATGCATATGTGTAGCAGAGGAATAAGGTTGGGAGAAAGACAAAGGTAGAGTGTCGGAGGGTTGGTGGTGGAGTTGCTTCTCACAAATGGTGGGAGAGGCCTCCTAGAAAAATGGAGGGTACGAGTGCAATATCAATAAGAGAGGGGATGTCTGCCTGTCTATGCACGTGCGTGTGAGAGATGGGTCGGGAGGTATGCAAGGATGATGAGGGGGGACAATATGGTTGTGGTAAGCAGACGTAACTACATACGAAGATCAATCGTCGTGTGTCCGAGAAAGAGAGAGACATAACTAGTGAGGTAAGTCGATCGGTGTGTGGGGAAAAAGAATTTTAGTCGACCTAGCTATATGTAGGGAGATCGTGATGCGGAGCATCCTACGATCATCCCCATGTACACTCGAGCCTACGCCATTGGACCTAAGGTGAACCCGCTCCTAAATGCTTCTCCTTTCCATTCATGTGAGACATGGTTGCTACCTAATGCAAGGACACTACACATGCCTAGGTACCAAGGAGACCCTCTCGGAGATGCTCGGAATGATGGACAAGTCCCCAAGTACAAGGATGAAGGAGTACGACGAGAGGAACCGGAGAAAGGCTACAGGGCCCGGACATCCGGCCCCTCCCGCAAGCCCGGACATCCGGTACCAGCCCGGAAATCCGGCGCCCATCACAGAACGCACCCGAAGCTGAACGGTTCAGCCCGGACATCCGGCTCTTCGCGAGCCGCCGGACATCCGGCCCCCAGCCCGGACATCCGGCACCTGCCTGTGCGCAGAGATCGGGCCAAGGGCCCATGTATCCCCCTCTCACTTACCCCTTCGTGGGCTAACACTATATATACTCCCCCACCTCCTCCTAGCTAGGGTTAGCAAAGGATTAACTCATTTAGAGATAGAGCTTTGCTCATCCATATCGGATCTACTCCAGGAGAGAGATCGCGGCCCCTCTACTGAGACGATCCACCTTGGATAAAAGACCTCCTCACGGAGAAGACCCCCATCAAGACCTCCTTACGGATAAGAACCGGTTACCCTTTGTATCGTCCTTTGTTGGATTTGGAATCTTGTATCTTACCTTTGTGTTCATCGATCTAGCGCATGTGTGATCTATTCTTGTTGGTTGAGTGATTCTCTCGTGTTCCCCCTCGTGTTCCCCCTCGTGTTCTTCGAGTTCCTCTTTGGGATCCGCTCCTTTCATGAAAGATCGGCCACCTAGGGTTCCGCCCTACATCATCTTGGTATCATGAGCCACGTTGATCACGATTTCGGAGCCTCCCCGTTGTGTTTTCTAGCGTAGTTTTGTTGATTTTGTCCCAAATTCAAAAATCCCCACCAAAAAAATAGCCCCAATTTTTTTCGTGATTTGTTGGTTTGATGATGTTTTGTTGAATTTGATCCGTGGATTTGCTTTGTTACTTGTGGATCTAGCTTTCCCCCAATTTTCCCCACTTTCCATCCACGAAATCTCCACAATTTTGCCCCCGAAATCATCAATTTCCGCCCGAAAATCAAGTTCCTCGAGTTCATCCTCGGATTTGGAGCCCGGACATCCGGCCCGACCCCCGGACATCTGGCCACCCCGAACATCCGGCCTTAGCCCGGACATCCGGCTCCTGGAGTGCTTTTTCGCGCGCTGTTCTGGACATCAGGTCCCGGAAATCCGGCCAAACCCCCGGATGTCCGGCCCGTGTACATTTCAGCTTTTCCGTTTCATCGTTTTGTGCATAACTTCCACATCTGGAGTCCGATTTTCGCGTATTTGACAAATCACAACAAAAATCTAGCCTAGTTTTGATGATGTTTTGACAATTTTTTTGTGATTTGTTGGTTTGACATCCTCTATCCCTCTAGATAGGTACCATCCCCATTTGACTCCATCAAATTTTTGGCACTTTGGCATCTTTGCCTAGGGCTTCCACCATAACTTCCGCATAACCACCACCGACTTCCGCAACCTAACCCATTTTGTTCCTTATAGCATTTGTGGTTGTTTGAGTTGTGATTCGAGTCTCCTAAGATGTTTAGGCTACTTAGGGACGGTTGCTTCTTCATCAACCACCACCATAACTTCCGCATAGGCTTACCCACCATAAACTTCCACCACCCCAACTTAACCCAATTTTGTTTGTGTTGTGAGTTGTGTCTCCTAAGGTGTTTCGGCTACCTAGGGACCGTACTTCCAACTCCAACACCGTGCATAGTTCACCACCTAACCCTCCACTTCCGCATTGCGTCTCAAAACCCATCATTGCATTTCCGCAATCCCATTGCGCTTACGCAAAAACACCACCGCATTCCCGCTACCACCATTTGATATTTGAGATTTTGAGTTCGCGGTTTTTCCGTTTCCTAAGGTGTTTCGGCTACTTAGGGACGAGTCTCCATCATCTTGGTATCTACATCAAGAACACCGCCACTCATCATCGCCTCGCACGGTAACCTCCATATCATCTCAGTATCGTGGTATCCCTCCATTGTATATTCCCTTGCAATTGCATTGATAACCCCTAGCCCATTTTGCGTTACTTGCCTATCGAGACTAGCCATTCGAGTATTGCCGGCAACGTTACTTGTGCACATTAGTGATCAATACCTTCCATTGCATACATACCATATCATATTGGTATCATATCATCCCTTGTGTCACAAGTTTGTTCCCGCATATACACAATTGCTATCTTGGTTTGTGCATTTCGCAAAGTGGCCATACATACAAAAAAAGAATAAGCTTTTAAGCAAAAGAGAAAGCGCAAAGAGCTTGTAAGCAAGTGCCATTGCATCATACCACATTGCACATAAGATTGTCATATCCGATCATCTTGGATCATCTTGAGAGAAACACCGTGAACATACATACATAGCATACTTGGGATAGAAGTTTATCCATTTTGCATATCATAGGTTGTGCACAAGTGTCGTATCCGCCTATAGAGCAATCGTGCTAGCGTATCTCTTGAGTTGTGCAACACGAGCGTTTTCCGTGGACTCCACATTTTGTGCTCATTCCTTGGTTGCACGACCCCATTTATCTATTCGTGTGTGTGTTTTCGTGTGCCATTCTTTGCTATTGGTCTACTTGCGAATTTGTGAATCTCTTTCAACATTATTGACTCTTGCTAACATTTTGCATCAAATTTTTGTGCCACTATCCTCACCGAGCTCCACCATAAGCCTTATTTGTGTAGGTGTGAGAAACCGACAAGAATTGGTACCAATTGTGCTATTTCCTTGTTACACATTGAGTGATCATTGATCCATCTTCAACATTGGTCAAGGTACATTTGGTATAGTTCTTCTCTTTCTCCCACTCATATTTGCTTGAGTCTTGTGATGGATAGGCAAGGCATTTCATCTCCGGTCTTCGACAACAACGACGGCGCGAACAACTACATCACCAAAATGTCCATCTTTGGACAACAACACGAAATGCAAGGTGCACAATCTACCTTGCGAGAGCGCCTCGACAACCTCGCCATCGACATACGACACTCCGAAGCAAGGAAAAGGGACTACATCGACACCAAGTTGGGCGAGCTAAAGGATCAACTACGCGACATGGTGGCCGACTACAAGTCTTCTTCCCCTTCATCATCCTCAAGGCAGTGGCGAGCAAGTCGATCATCTTTGGAGCGCCCATGCGATGCAAGCGCAAGTCGTCCACGTCCACATATACATGGCGACCACCATCACATTCGTGATCAACATCATCATGAAGGGCAAGTCACCTCCAAGCATCTTGTGCACGACGACGACGAACGACATCTACTATGAGCTCAAGTGCGAAAACGACACCATCATCATGAAGATGCTCCACAAGCGCAAATGCATACGTCCGAACAAGCCCTACTTCACGCCAAGTCCAAGCTTCATGAGCAAAAGAGAAGACCGCGAGACAGGCACCACCAAGATGGAGCTACGGCTACAACAACCACTTCGGCATCTTCGCCAAGTGCTATGAAGGCATCTTCGCCTTCGGACGTACGCATCTTCGCCTACTTCCCATGAGTTCGCCTACATCAACATCTTCAACAACAAGGCGACCACCTACGAGCGAGGGCGACACTTCCATCTTCGGAAGCCCCTCAAGGAAGATGGCCGAGCATGGGAAATTCCCTTCGGTCATGAAGATGAACTACGAGGTGCCACATCATATGGGCCTCCAACAACAAGACGGCGACAACAAGGTCGAGCAAGGGCCATCCCCTTCGACTACGGCGACGAGCATGAACCTCTTCAACAACACGAAGACGGCGCCCATATTGGACTCATACTCCGAGTCAAGCTACGACTACGACATGATTGAGGATGGAGACATTTGCACCAACATCTCTCCGACACCCACATATCATGAGATGACCCAATTTCCATGTGAGGAGAGCCACCAACCCATGAGTGAGATGAGTGACTCCACCATACGTGACATTGAGAGCATTTCCTATGAGAGGATGAGTGTGACCACCACTAGCCCCACACATGAGAGCATGCCACACATCTTATGTGAGGTTGAGCGCCATTTGAGTGACTCCACCAACTATATGAGTGAGAGCATCCTTGAGGGAGTGAGTGAGCCACAACACTTAGTGAGTGAGGTAGTTGACACGGCATGTGAGGCCACTATGATTTCTAACGACTTAACATCTACTCCGAGTGTGTTTTCTTTGGTGCTAGGTCTCCTACATGACGACATGCCTATCCTCGACGAGTACATACCTCCAATGGAGACGACGATGGCCATGGTGGACGATGATGAGCCCCCCACATGGTACCATCAAGTTGCAACCTCACCTACAACACATGAGCTACGCTCCAAAGGTAACATAGGTGATAGTGCTTATCTTGTCCCACTAGTGGACTATCTCACGAATGATTGCTTGCATGATGTTGATCCACCTATTCCCATGCTTCATGCTAGTGCGACTTCTTCATGTCATGACTTACCAATTTATGATGAATATGATGATGAGCATGTTGAGTTGCCTAGTTGTGATGCTATGCTCCATAGGATATCATGTGAAAATTCTATTGGTCACTTCATGTTTGACAATCCATTGAACTTGTCATATGCTATGAGTGAGATCTCCCATATTGCTTCATTTCAATCTCAACATAGTAACTATGCATGCCCATTAAGATAAATCCCATTTGCACTTATGGCATAGATGACAAGATGATGGTCATTGGCTTTTGTTTTTCATGTGATGATATTGCCATGCTTCCTTTACATGATTTGCGCAATTCATCTACTATGCCATGCATGATCACATTGTTCCAAATATGCTTTGTTTTGGATGTTGTTAATATTCTCCATGTGATGTTTCTACAAATGCTCATGAGGAGACCCCGATAGTTTCCTCATACATACTAGGAGATTTTGATACATCCCATCCTTTGATTGCTTCCCACAATTGCGTGCACCATATGCATTCCATGAAGAACAATGCTCTACATATTGCTCATGATGCATTACAAAATTTGAGTCTCCATTATGCTATACATAATAACAAACCTCTCATGATGGATCACATGTTTCTATATCACGCATCTCATTTATTTGAGCATTGGATATTTTGTGCTAACCAACACAAGCACGTATGCATCATGATGGATGATGTGTACATCTACCACGCACACACAATTTTTCCTTTGCCTTTGTTTTGTGTAGGTACTCATGTATACTCCTCAACCTCTCAATCCCAAGAGTTGACGAAACGAGCTCTTCAGAGCAACAACGATTTGGGATCCCGTGGACTATCCTTATCACCATTCCCTTCGCGCACGGACTACACGCAGCTCTTCTACTTGGCTCTCACACGGCTATGGGCTATTTACCATTTGTCACCTTATGCCCATTCTATCATGTTCACTTTGCATGCTATGCCTCTTTCTATGATTTTGCCATGCAATTGTGACCCTTGCTTGCTCTTACCCATGATTCACCATTATGATACTACTATGTGTATTTGCATGCTTGGTGGAGATCCTTGTTGCTATTGCCATGTTTATCATGTGCCCCATGCTATTGATGCTATTTTGCTCATATCTTGCCTTTATGCTTGTGAAATGTCATGTGCATTATTCATGACCACTATTTGCACACATGACATGCTTGCCATGATTCCTTCTAGTACGTTGCATCTTCGCACTACTAGCTTGCTTGACTTGATCACTATGATTACTTGCTTGGTTGCATCACCCATGTTCCATTACTCGCTTTCTTGGGTTGATGACATATATGCTCATGCCTCTCACATGATATATCTTGTTTATTGTCGCTTGCCTCCAATAGTTGCCTCTATGCTTAATGATCTTGGAGACTTGGATACTTCACTTGTGATGCATGCTTGGTTGATTGAGCCTATTGTCTTTGGTTGTAGTTGCATCATACGCTTACATACCATGTCACACCTTGTCCTTTCTTATGATAAGAATGATGAGAACACTTGTTGGGTATCTTACCACTCGAATGATAGGTCTTGCATTTGCACTAACCTCATTTGTTTTTCCGAGTGTTTGTCATGTTCTTTCATTTTGAAGGATTCACAAGGCCGTACCATAAAGAGACATTTTGGTTATGTGAAGGCGTACATGATGTGCAACACCAACATTTGCAAGAATCTCCTAAAGGTGAACTCCTTCCCTTTGAGCCATTCTCAAATACGCATATTGGATGGGTCATTCTTTCATTGTTGTTTCCTTCTTGTTGTCTACATGATACATCTCGTGAATGGAGGAGCAACATTGGAGATGGACCCTATGGACCTTCAAGTTGAGAAGTGCTCGGACTTAGCGGATGCACCACCGGACCAACACTTCTACCACGACATCAAGCTATGGTACAACACCACCCATAACAAATTTGCATCTTATGCATGGATTGACTCACATTATGATTGCCTTGTTGCATCTTGTATTTCGATGTCATCCATGATATATGAGCTTGTGCATTTTCTTAGCAAATTTGTTGTGATCTTTCTTGATGGCATATTCATACATCATGATCATATTGCCTACCATCAATTGCATGATAACATAATCATATTGAACATCCATTGTCATATTCATGCTATTGATAAACCGTCTCACTATGACATCATTTTGCATCGTGGTTGCATTGATCATATTCACAACACATTTGTGTGCACAATGTATGATTTTTCTCACATGAACGCTTTGCATATCATTCTCTATCATCTTGATAAGATTCATGTGTTTTGTCACGAACAATATTGCCGCACGGACTCATTCTTACATAATGGACACTTTGTGTGCGCTAACCATTGTATTTCCAAGTGTTGTTTGTGTTTGCTCTTTTTGCATGTATACCACTCCGGAGACACCTTGGAGTACTTGGATTGCGCCATGACATCCACTCCGTCCAATTACAAGTCCGTCCACGACAACCGTTTCCATGGTGATGAGGATTTTGATCCAAGGTCGGATCTTTCCCAAGGGAGGGGAGATGATGCGGAGCATCCTACAATCATCCCCATGTACACTCGAGCCTACGCCATTGGCTCTAAGGTGAACCCGCTCCTAAATGCTTCTCCTTTCCATTCATGTGAGACATGGTTGCTACCTAATGCAAGGACACTACACATGCCAAGGTACCAAGGAGACCCTCTCGGAGATGCTCGGAATGATGGACAAGTCCCCAAGTACAAGGATGAAGGAGCACGACGAGAGGAACCGGAGAAAGGCTACAGGACCCGGACATCCGGCCCCGGCCCGGACATCCGGCCCCTCCCGCAAGCCCGGACATCCGGCACCAGCCCGGAAATCCGGCACCCATCACAGAACGCACCCGAAGCTGAACGGTTCAGCCCGGACATCCGGCTCTTCGCGAGCCGCCGGACATCCGGCCCCCAGCCCGGACATCCGGCACCTGCCTGTGCGCAGAGATCGGGCCAAGGGCCCATGTATCCCCCTCTCACTTACCCCTTCGTGGGCTAACACTATATATACTCCCCACCTCCTCCTAGCTAGGGTTAGCAAAGGATTAGCTCATTTAGAGATAGAGCTTTGCTCATCCATATCGGATCTACTCCACGAGAGAGACTGCGGCCCCTCTACGGAGACGATCCACCTTGGATTCAAGATCTCCTCACGGAGAAGACCCCCATCAAGACCTCCTTACGAAGAAGAACCGGTTACCCTTTGTATCGTCCTTTGTTGGATTTGGAATCTTGTATCTTACCTTTGTGTTCATCGATCTAGCGCATGTGTGATCTATTCTTGTTGGTTGAGTGATTCTCTCGTTTTTTCCCTCATGTTCCCCCTCGTGTTCTTCGAGTTCCTCTTTGGGATCCGCTCCTTTCGTGAAAGATCGGCCACCTAGGGTTCCGCCCTACATCATCTTGGTATCATGAGCCACGTTGATCACGATTTCGGAGCCTCCCCGTTGTGTTTTCTAGCGTAGTTTTGTTGATTTTGTCCCAAATTCGAAAATCCCCACCAAAAAATAGCCCCAATTTTTTTTTGTGATTTGTTGGTTTGATGATGTTTTGTTGAATTTGATGAGCCACGTATACATGCTTGCATGTGTTAGAAGCAAATAAGGTCCAGAGAGACAGACAGGGGGAGAGGGGTGCAGCTAGGAGGTGGTGCGAGAGGCCTACTCTGTTGAGGGGAGAGGAGTGTGCGAGTATGAGATCGATGAAAAGAAGGGCGGGGGTGTGCACCTGCATGGAACCGCATTGGACATAGTGGGGCATGGACGGTGAGAAGAGACGAGGGGAAGTGTGTGTTTGTGGTAGGCACTTGGCTAGAGAGGTATATCAACCGGTGTGTGCCGAAAAGAAGGAGCCGGGGGGCCTACACACACCATGGGTGAATGACCTAAAGAGAAACGAATGGCGCGATGGAGGGGACACTGAGGGAGGGTGAGAGGGGGTCGGGCGTGTGCATGCATGATAGAAAGTTAGCGCTAGCTGCTACAAAGAGAAGGTGATCGTGAAGGTGTAAAAGACGAACAAAGATCATAATTCATTATAAAAAAGTGGATTCAGATATTTGAAGAAGATATCATAGTGTTTTAAACCGACACATGCATGAATGAATATATATATAATGGTGATACGCATGGTGTGGTTATAAACATGTTATACTACATATAATATATAGAACATTGATTATAATTTGGGATAATGTGTGGCTTTTGCAGCTCAGGTCTAAATACTTGTCATAATGTAGGGGGCGGGGCACTATACTTTGTGTGATAAACACGGTGTACGTATGGAACATGGTTTAGATTATGAATATCTAGTTAGTACAACAAATGTACTATTATTTGGAATCAACATCAAGTGTATTCAAAAATTTGAATTCGAGTCCATATAGTACACATAGTTCATATCTATCTCTATAGTAATCATGTGGTGTGTTGTTAAGGTAATACACGAATGATGGTTTAAGTTGGCAACAATCATGATTGTAGATTCTTATTCAAATAGAGAAATGAAATTCAAATTTAGTTCGAATTGCAGTGGTAGTATAGACATTTGGAATGCACTAAAATGTTGGTATGAGTAGGTTACATGCATTATATAGCCAGCAAAAAAATTTAATTGGGCATAACATGGATTCCTAGCTTTGAATAGCATTTGTATAGTAAAACGGGACAAGACTCTCTCTTTGTGTGGTGTGAGTAGTTTTATTTTTTTTCATTTTTTTCGTTCAGGGAAGTGCGAATTGATTTGGTACCTACAAGTACAATATTACACGTTAGGCTTGTCCCCAAAATTCAACCCGCGCCTTGTTATATCACAAAAATCCAGATATCGTGCTCCCACAACCCGCGCCTTTCTATCCCGAAATTACAACGTGCGCAAAAACTCCCTCCAGCTGCCAAATCCCGACACGCGAAATCCCCCTTCTAACCCTGAGCCGAAAGGGCCGCTAGTTCAAATCAGTGGGGGTACTTTTGTAAAACACCCTACATTTTGGACAAGCGCGTCCCTAAGTCATGGTTCCCCCTCCCATCGCCTCCTTTTCGCCATTCGAAATCCCAGGCCACCATAACCTCTCTGCTCCAGCCGCGAAACCCCACCCTCCTCCATCTGCCACCTCACCGCTGCCCAGCCGGAGCCTCTTCCCCGACGACGTCGTCCACCGCAACAGCTCGACGTCCCTCATCCACCTCCCCGGATGAGGATCCGTCGTCCATCTCGCCGTCCCGCCAGTTCAGCCGCCCCGTCCTCCACCTCCAAGGAGCTGTTCCGATGATCGCCTCGTCTATCGCGGTTGCTCCATCCCCACAGCGCCACCTTAACCTGCTCCACCGGAACCGCAGCATCCTCACCGACTCCTCGGACGAAGCCGAGGCCTACTCGGCGCCACCAAAGAGGTTGTACACTCATTGCATCGCACCTTCTCCTTAACTCGACCTACCGGCGCCGACGGTGCTCCATCCCGCACCCCCATGGCGCGGCTACCACGAAGCCGGCGCCGCGGGCGACATCTCCACGGCGGCTCTCCCCTAGTGTGAGGCCCCTTCGGTGGCGGCGTCCATACCAGGCGAATATGCTGCTGCTCCGGCTCTCGCTCGCTCGCGCTGCTGCTGCTGCTCTGGCTCTCGCTCGCTCGCTCACGCTGCTGCTCTGCTCCCCCCCCCCCCGCGCTCGTGCTGCTGCTCTGCTCTTGCTCTCGCTCGCGCTGCTGATGCTGGTACACGGGCTGCTGCAGCTACATGAGTTGCTGCTCTGCCTCTAGTTCGCGCTGCTCCTCCAGGCGTTGCTGCTCCGGCTGCTATCTACTACTGTGTTCCCCATCGATCGCCTGCCGATTTAGATCACTATTTCTGTACTACTAGTGCTCGAGCGGCCTAAACTACATGTGGAGTGCCTCTGTGCTACCAGTGCGTTCAGTTTCGACAGTAACATTCAGATTCCACAGTAAATTTCAGTTTCAACAGTTAAGTCTAGAGTCAACAGTTGTAGTCAGGTGTTTTTTGGCGATGTAAAGTTTACATCTATCACTTTTTGGTAATGTATTTTACATCATCTATGGGAGATGCTATTAGAATCCCACTTGAGATTAATGATGCTTGTCTTGTACTACTTCAGCCTCGACGTCTTACGGCTCGCCGGAGCTGCTCCAACAACGGAACCATCCATCACAACAGAGCAGTGCCCTGGACGCCGTCTACAGATTCCTCAGATCTTCCTCCACACCTCCGACAGCCACCTCTGGCTCAACTTCTTCGGTGACCAACCCAATGATGCCGAGGTCGACACGGCTATGGCAAAGAGGTTGTGCACTTGTCACATGACTTATTACTCTACATTCATGTCGATCAATTACGGCTATTTTGGTTCAAAGGAAAAACTGAAGGAAAAACATAGCACTAGGAAATTTTCCTATGGCACTCTACTATTCAATTATTCATGCATTTTGTTGAAATGAATGGAGCAAAACATCCACCTGGACCTACTTTTCAAAATCCTATGCATGAAAATAAGACCAAGTGCATTAGTGACAGAATAACATTCTAACTGTACACGCTTTCATATGGTTTCACTTTAATTTGGCCATGTTTCTTTACATTCCTCTGCTCTTCCAATTCTTGTGAACCAAACACCCAAGTTGACAGAAATACTGTGTTTACAAATGCTCTGTTTCCCACGTGCATTCCTATCCTATTCTGGTGTTTTCCCTAGCCCTGCGTTTTAAGAATCCCGCAAGCCAAAGGAGCCCTTAGAAAATTACTTCAGTTACATGTAGGTGTCGTAGAAAACTTTGTGTGGTTTGTCCTGCTCCTGCCGCGACGTCGTCCACCTCACCTGAGCTGCTCCATCGAAAGAAGCATCCACCAAACCAGGCATCACGACTCCTGACCGTATTTCGCTGCCTCAGATCTCCTTCCCTACCGCCGGCACCCACCGTGACGGCATCACCATCATCGACTCAGCAGATGAACCTAAGGAGTACACGGGTCCACAAGAGAGGTCGCACTCTTTTGTTTCTACTTATGTTATGCATTGCTTAATATTGCATGCTACTTTATCGTCCTGTTCACCTCTTAGACTCCAAGTCAGGTCCAAATTAATGTTCAAACTTGAGTTTTAAAATTAGTTGTGGGGCACATATCGACGCAGCAATGAATAGTATCTCTGTCTATTATCTGGCACATATCAAGGTAGCAATGAATAGTATCTCTGCCTATGTTGTTCATCTTGGGTGGGAAACAAATAGTAAAGCAATTATCATCTGTCTTTTTATTAAATTAAAGCTAGCACCAGCCTTCTATCATTATTTTTGGATCCATCAACTGGTTGTTACCATCACTCTAGATTTCTGCATGCTCTCCTTACATAATCTCACTATATTTTTTCGTATGCATGTCAGATATTGTACACAGTCATGCTGAACATGTAGAGAAAAAGATAAGAGTTTTGCGCGGCAATACAATGTCATGCAGACATCGCTCCATGGTGGGTTCAATGGCAAACCCTTCCCCCCTCTCCAGATTGTAATCCATAGGAAGATATCTGTTCTGAGGCGGATTCAGACACAGCTGACCACTCCTATTTACCCCTCAAGGTGTTTGCTCTAACTGGGCATGATGATGTTAGTCATATCATGCATATGTTGCCTTGCAGTGCCTACTTTCGACATCATATATGTCATCTGCTTAGTTTAGACATGTTCTGTAATGCCACCTGTTTAGTTTCTATATCATATATGGGAATTATGCAGCCTAATCTCTTTTAACCAGCCATAATATATGTGAAATATGCAATGCCATCCTGTTTAACCAGGCATCATATATTTGAACGATACCTTGCCCATCCTTTTCTTCATTACATTTCCATTTGTCGACAATGTTTGTACATTAAACTACTCTTCCAAGTTGCCCGGAGGCTCGGAGGCTACACCCAGTGGGTGTGCTCACGCGCCCCCACTCGGAACACGCCACGCCTGTTGCACGCCCGCTGCCGGCTGAAACCGGCACCGTCGACGCCATCGTCTGCACCAACAACCGCGAAGACCCTCCGCCCAACTTTTACTAAGTTGCCCGGAGGCTCGGAGGCTACACCCAATGGGTGCGCTCGCGCGCGCCCACCGGAAGCAAGCCGCGCTGGCTGCGGTCCGCGGCCGGCCGTCATCGACATCTACTGCTTCATCGACGCCCGCTAAAAACCTCCGCACAACTTTTCCAAGTTGCCCGGAGGCTCGGACGCTATTGTTGGGAGGATGACCCGCGGGTAGGCCCAAGACGGCGAACGACGCTTAAAAAACATCGGGGCCAGCAACACCCCTCAATCCGGCTCGCACTTGGCCGGGTTGCTCAACCTGGCCAAGTCCCTCAACCCGGCCGGACTACTCAACCCGGCCGCCCGGCCGGCTCCCTGTCCGGCTGCTCCAGCCGGCCTGCTACGCAAAGTCAACTACGGCGTCCCATCTGACACGACACCAACAGGACAGCCATACCACGACCACTATTGCTGATAAAGCATACACAATTCACTCGTCATACGCGACATCATGTACGGTGCTACTTATCCCTGGACACTATTGTATAAAGTGACCCAGCGGAGGCACTTTCTTGAAGAGGAGGTCACTCCCTTGACCAAGAAGGCATAGACTTGACCAAGGTAGCAAGCCACACTACAAAATCAGCATCCATCCATCCATGCTCATGCACACACTCATATGGCCACAAGGCCCATACGGACACATCCATCCTGCTTCACGGCTACTAGTGCCAAGAGCACTCACGCACACACTTGTGCTCACACACACACATGAAGCTAGCAGCCTCCGGCTCTTTTCCGTAATATACAGCTCTAGGAGCAACTCTGTACTGTCACATATATATACCACACTCGGTAGGACTAGTGGTGTTATCTCTCCGGAGAGCCTTGAACCTGGGTATATCTTGCGTCCCGCGCTCGCTCATGCCGACCTCGCCTCTGGAGCCCACCAGTGCCCTCGAGCCTCCTCCTATCTTCAGCCATCCCATGGCATCTGCCGCGCCCACCACGACAGTTGGCACCCACCGTGGGGCAGCTCGAGGTCCTGGCCGGAAGCATGTTCCAGACGGGGCTCCCCTCCAACTCCGACGAGCCTGTCAAGCTGCCCCGGAACCGCGGTCCAGGCGGGACAATCTTCATCATCACCGTGGTGTAGCGCTGTCACTCCGGTAGCGCTCGGAGGTTCGACATCAACACGCCTCCGGGGCAACCGCACGGGACGACGCGTCCCCGTCGTCAGTCTTGTCATTTTCTTCATCATCACCGCGGCGTCGCGCCGTCACTCCGGTAGCGCTCGGGGGCTCGACATCAAGACGCCTCTGGGCGACCGCACGGGACGACGCGTCCCCATCATCGGCCTCGCCATTTTCGCTGTCATCACCGCCACGATGTCGTCGTCGTCGTCTCTTCGGCCGCGCTCGGGGGCTCTCCATCAACACGCCCCCGAGGCGGCCGCGCGGGAACGCGCGTCCTCGTCGGCGACCTCGGCTCCGTCGGCCTCAGCTCTCTTCTCTGCGGACGTTCTGCATCGTGCGCTTCACCAATTCCAAGCGAGCATCCGCAGCCTCGCGCCCTGCCGTCCAAGCGACTGCAGCGCTTCTCCGCCTCGCCATCGGGCTCGCGGGACGCCCGTCCTCGCAGTCTCAGGCTCACCGGCGCAAGTTCCTCTCTTCTCGCTGCCCATATAATACTCAGATACACTGACCATACATTGCACACTCGCTCTGCTCCACTGCACCTCCGTCCTGCTGCGACCACACCTTGCCGTAGCTGTGCCGCGGCGCCCCACGCGTCTGCGCGCGCCTGCGCGCCGGACGCTCCTCCACCACGAGCTCTTTGCTGCCCGGCTGCATGGACACCGCCTCGCTGGCCATACGCTCCTGTGCAGTAGCCAGATTATCCCTATACTAACCAAAGCTAGCAAGCACGCACACGGCCCAGCAGCTCGATTGATTCTTCAGCTAGCTGGTACTACGCGCGTACTGTCTTGCTCGTATGCATGTGCGCCCGCGCCTGCGGCACATCGCACCTGCGTCTCCGCGGCCGGCTCGCGCTTCTGTCCTGCGCCGGCGTCCCGCGACTCGCTCGCCGGCTTGGCGCCCACCGGCTCGCGCGTGCATCCCGGCCACTCCTGCGTCCCGACCTCGTCCGACCCCATGCCGGTTGGCCGGGTCGCCGCCTTGCGCGCCGGGTCCCCGCACCCGGCCGTCTCCGCCTCGTCCTCGGCTCCAGCAGCGCAGCGCCGGGTCCGGCCCCGTCCGCTAGCCGGCTTCCGCGCGTCCCGGCCAGCTTCTGTGCCCCTGGTCCGGGCTCCCGCTCGCACGCCCCGGCAGGCCGGCTTCCGCCCGCGCCGCCCCGCCACTCGGCTCCGTCTCCCCCGGTTGGCTCCGCCCCCGCACCCGTCCTCGCGTGCCTCCGCGTACGACCACGATCGTGTGCCGGCTCCGCCCTCCCTGCGCGCCCGCCGGCTCCGCTCCGGCCGGCTCCGCCCTCGCTCCGCAACCCAGCGCGTTGTACGCCCGTGCCGGCAGCAACCCGCGCCCGCACCCTGCTCCGCCTCGACCCCGAGCCTTGTCTCTTCCGGCTCCCCCGCCATCTGCGCTCCCGGTCCGCACCGGCTCTGGGTCGCCACCCCGAGCCCGGCCGCGTCCGACCTCGCGCCCATCCGACCCGGCTGGCTGCGCTGGCCGGCCTCCTGTCGCGTCGCCCGCTCCTCTATGCGCACCCGCACTGCCGGCTCCTCCTTGCGCGCCCTCGCCGGCTCCACCCGCAACCTGGCCTGCCGGCTCCGCCCTCGCCGGCTCCCCCGCAACCCAGCCTGCCGGCTTCGCCCGCGCCGGCTCCCACGCTGGCTGGCTCCCCCGCAACCCGGCCTGCCGGCTTCCGCCGCAACCCGGCCGCCGGCTTCCGCCGCGTCCTGCCCCTATCGGCTCCTCGCACTTCGGCTTCGCGTGCCCGCGCTGCTCAGCCGCCACGGGCAGATGCTGCGTGAGAAAAAAAAAGATGCCTGCTGAAAGAAGAAAAAGAGATGCCGGCTGAAAAAGAACGAAAAAAATGACGGCTCAGTTCGCTCGCCCGCGTCATCGTCCGCCTCCACGCCTGGCCGGTCGGGTCCGACCGGCAGGGGCACCCCTCGAGCCACCGGGAGGCTCGGGGCTATACCCAGTGGGCGGGACGCGTTAGCAATCATCGACGACCTCCGCCGCGACTACACGAAAATCATTGTGAGCTCCTCACCCGCATACTTTCACGCCACGCGCAAACACGGATAACCCCGAGCGATGCTTGGGGACCACTTCAGCCTTTATTACAGTTGCATCATTGTTCTCCCGGCACCGGCTAGTCTCGGCCCGGAGGTTGGCCACTCGGCCCGATACGTTCGTTCCCGTAGACGGCTTAGTAGCGCATACGGTACCGAAGGTCCACTCTCAGCGACATACCGCAGCGCGGCTGTCCGGCAGGCGAGAGCAAAAGTTGGAAGTCACCCCACGCGAAAAACGTCCGGGAGAAGACGGCTTGGGCAACCCGGCCGTTTCCTTTATGAGTATCTACTCGGTCGAATCCGCTCATGTAGTCCGAGTATTGTACGCTCCACTCCGCAGCCACTCTTCATAACAGCTACAGACCGGTGTCGGTGTCAAACCCGGCGGATCTCGGGTAGGGGGTCCCGAACTGTGCGTCTAAGGTCGATGGTAACAGGAGACAGGGGACACGATGTTTACCCAGGTTCGGGCCTTCTCTATGGAGGTAATACGCTACTTCCTGCCTGATTAATCTAGATGAATATGAGTATTACAAGAGTTGATCTACCACAAGATCGTAATGGCTAAACCCTATAAGTCTAGCATTTATGTCTATGGTAATGAGTATCTCCCTTTCCGGGCTAAGCCCTCCGATTTATATAGACACCGGGGAGATTTAGGGTTACACAAGGTCGGTTACAAAGGAAAAGAATCTACGTATCCGGTCGCCAAGCTTGCCTTCCACGCCAAGGAGAGTCCCATCCGGACACGGGTGCAGTCTTCGGTCTTCTTATCTTCACAGCCCATCAGTCCGGCCCGTGGCTAACAGGCCGGACGCCCGAGGACCCCTTAGTCCAGGACTCCCTCAGTAGCCCCCAAACCAGGCTTCAATGACGAGGTGTTCGGCGCGCAGATTGTCTTCGGCATTGCAAGGCGGGTTCCCCCTCCGACGGCTTCCAAGTAATGTGTTCGGCTTTTAATTCAATGCCACACCCTTCGGCTTTTGTGCTTCTATGTCTTCAACTTCCACATGTCGGGCGAATGCGGATGGTCAGGGTCTTTTTTGCAAATAGCACCCTAGCCATGCAAGAATGAGCGTCTATTTAAAGAGATTGGATCTCAGATCAATTCGGCACCACGCGAAAAAAATCCTCAGAGACTGCCAGGAGAGACCACTCCAACATGACCAACATTCCCAGCTCCTCTTCCCGTTCCAACCTAGAGAGAGGCGAGTGGGAGAGGTGCTCTGTATCCCACAGACATTTGGAGAAGCTGCAAACGCAAGGATTTCTCCCTCCTGCAGATCTGGTCCCTGTTCGAGCAGGATTGGCCTCCTTCAACGGCAAAACCCAGGCGGAGGATTTCCCCAATCCGTCTGTGGGATAATGAGTGTGCTTCGTCCCCTATTTGCTGAGGGGCGTGGGATTTCCCATTCACCCATTCCCCCGAGGGCTTCTGGAGTATTATGGCCTCCAGCTGCACAACTTTACCCCGGCCTCCATTCTGCACATCGTGGGTTATGTTGCTTTATGCGAACTGTTACTGGGTATTGAGGCCCATTTTGAACTGTGGAGAAAGTTGTTTCGCCTTGTCCCGCGCAACGACGAAGGATCAATATTTGAAGTGGGGTGCCGAAATATGGCGCATTGCCGAGACCGGATACTTATCCGGCACGCCGAAGAAGGCGTCGGAAGAGTGGACCTCTGAGTGGTTTTACCTTGATGACCTCGTACTTCCAGATCCGGTCCGGAGAGGCCTCCCCGAGTTTGCGAGTGTTCCTCTGAAGAAGCGCCATAGCTGGCGCCCCCGGAGTCCCGAGGAGGAAGATAGTGCGGAAGTTCGCCAACTCCTGAGCAAGATCAGGACGCTTGCCCAGTCCGGGTATACAGTAGTCGAAGTGACGGCGACCTCATAGTACGGGGACTTCAGCCACTCCAATACAGAGGTCTCCCCATGTGGAATTAAAATGGGGAAGATGACACCTCCCGCTGTAGCAGGAAAGGTCCGGATACCCCTGCCGCCCTAGCTAAAATATTGGCCGAACTGTTCAAGGGTGAGGAAGAGGAGTTCCTGCGCATCACACACAAAGAAGGATATTCCATGTACAATCCTCCTAGCTGGGTGAGCCCCCAACTTTTTTGCTCCACTCGTTCCCCTCCCTGAGCTTTATTAACCCATCCACTTATAACAGCACTAGCGAAAGACTTCCGAGGGGCTCTACAGCCCCGCCCCGCAGCCCGAGGGCCACAATCGGGACCTTGACCCTGGCTTCGAAGAGGATCCGGATATATTTGTGGTGCTGGAGAATGGCGTGTTTTACCAGGCGAGCTACGACGGCACCGAAGTGGCCATCATCGCCGATTACCCTGGTCTTCTGCCCGCTCCACATGTAAGTAGTCAAGAGGCATCTTCCCCGAAAGGATTCCCCCGTTCCGCCTCACCCACCGCACTGTCTCGTGCTTCAAAGGGGAGGCGTTCAACATACCGTGCTACTCCAGGAGCGACTCCGAAGAGAGCGGCTCCCGCACCGGGCAAGCCTTCAAAGAGGAAGGCAGGCGAAGACACGGTCGGGCCCTCGTCAAAGAGGTATGGGTTTGCAAATATGTGTTTTAATAGTCGCATCCAACTGTGACTTTCATGTTCATTCCGTATCAAGAAAAGAGTCCGCTGGACTGTGTCCGGGGGTCTGGGCAGTAATACTCCCAACAACCAGGATCCAGCCCCAGCCGAGGGGACGGGGGCCGATATGGGGGTGACGCCGGACTGTCTTTCGGCCGAGGGCTCGAAAAATATGTCCGTCACCAACTCGGAAGTGGAGAGCGCCATGAATCATCGGCGCTTGAGGGCCATTTTACGAGACCCCCGCTGTTCGAAAGAGGCGTTTGATGCCTTCAGCTCGGCTGACGCATATATCCGAGCTGCTCGAGATGGGCTTGGCAAAGCCACAAAGTAGCATTTGACGGATGTGCAGGTAAGGTTTATTTTGTGCGAAAAGGATAAGCACATGCTAATAGCCCCCGAGACTAAAAGCAGTTGGCACAAGTGATTTAAGGATCGATGTATAACCAGGTTCTGACGGAGAGGAACAACCTGCTAGCTCAAGAGCTGGAGCAGTGTCGGACACAGCTGAATGCTTCTACCGCCGAACTGAAAGAGTCCAAGATGGCATCTTCTGGTAAGGTTCCCCTCCATCGAGGAATAACAGTTATATAGTAGATGTGCAAATACTATTGCTTATCTCATAATAGGACCATCAGGTCAACTGGAAGAGAAGTTGAAAACCGCTCAAGCGGGAGAGAAAGAGGCAAAAAGACTACACGTCGCAGGCGAACGGGTGTTGATCCGAGTCATGCAGGAGAAAAACAAACTCCAAGATTCAAATACCAAACTGGGCGAAGAACTGAAAGATGTGCGAGCCCAGCTAGCCGACGCCATGAAGGAGAACAAAAAGTTGTGAGGCGGCATATTCAGTACGTGGCCGGATTTACCTTATAACAGTTTGGGGGTAAAAGTAGCTGATATAGCCGTGATTGCAGGTATGTTGATGGGCCGCCCCGAAGAGGAGGTGTCCGGATCATCAAGTGATCTCCTGCAAGGGCTGTCGCAATTGCACGAGCAAGCTCGGCAGGCAATGCGGAGTGTAGCCAAGGCCTTATGGCCATCCGACTCCCCTCCAGGGAGTATGGAGAAGCTTGTAGAGCTATTCAAGGGAGCGCGGCGGCATATCCGACTATGGAAGATATCGGCTTGCCGAGAGGGTGCGCGAGAAGCCTGGGCCATGGTAAAAACACGATATACCAAGCTGGATCCGAATCACAAGGCCCGGGTCAGACCACTAAGGTCAAATGGGGAAGAAATTCCCGTTAGTTTAGTATATAACCAAGTAGAAGTAGCCGCCAAGTATTCCCAGCAGGATTGTAAGTTAGATAGCCTGCTGGACAGCATAGAGGAGGAAATTTTTTGAGTCCAAGTGACTATGTACTTTCCTTTGCATATGTAGCTCTAGCTGAAAACGATTGTCATGGCGGACTTTTTCGCTTCAACCTCTCGACCCGAAGGTGCGGAGTGTTTCCGAATACCAGAACGGCCGAGTAGACCGGGTATGCATGGAAACTAGGCGTAGGGGTCATAGTTGCTTGAACAGACAATTATCCGGCCAGTTATGTTATATTACATTAAGAGTGTAAGAAACATCTTCCAGAGAGAATAGTTCCGTTAAGGGTTCCTTTCCCTGGGTGTGCATGCATCTATGTGTATGTCTGAACTATGATGAAGAAATCACAATGTGTATAGCTTCTGGGGGTTCACGATGGGACGAATGCAAAAACATCTTTAGTTCATCGACCGAATATTCCCTTAAGAACGCTAGCTTTCGGCTTCACCCAGTCTGAGGTACACATCCGGATGACCCGTGTGACGCCCAGATAATTAAGCTACAGCAACCCTCTGCTAATGATGCCACGTCACCTCCGCTACTGTTGCTAATCCCGCGTTAGTTCAAAACCGATTCAAAAACTGAATTCAAAAACAAGTCAAACAATTAAAGTTTTCAAAAGTCAAAACTAAAATGTTCTTAATATGACAAATAATTCATAAGACATATTGGTGGAGAAACCAACTCTTTACAAAATGTTTAAATGCACTAAACTAATTAAATCATTAGCTAAAACCATTAATTAAATGCCTTTTATGTTTTGAAAATTACTAAACTAAATTATTTTGGGTTGAAACCTTTTGTGGTTGTGACATAAGTTGTAACAACCATTTAGGTGCCACTTTGGTATTTTATTAATACTAAGATAATTAGGAACTAAATGAAAACAGTAAAGGAAAAATACATAAAAGGGAAAATCAAAACCAAAAACAAAAGAGAGTAAAAGCCCTCCCCCCCACTCACTGGGCTTCGGCCCACCAGGCCGCTGCCCGGCCGGCCCACCCCACTACCACCTGGCCTACTTAGGCCTCCCCCTCACACCCGCAAACCCTAACCCCCCGTCAGCCCACTTTTCCCCACTCCCCCGATCTCTCTCCCCTCCCTGACGTGGATCTGGATCGGGGGCGCTCGCCCCCGACAACCGCGTCGACCCCGACGGCCACCGGACCCCGCCGCCGCCCGGAGCTCCACGGGCCTCGCCGGAGCTTTCCCCGCCGGACTGCCTGCCTCCTCTCCGTCACGCCGTCACCGTCTCCACCTCGCGCCCCCGCTGCCACTCCCCGACAACCCCCGTGAGGACCCCCTCCTTCTCCTCCCCATCGCCCCGTGGCCGCGACCGTGCCCCCTGAACCCTGCTTTCGCTCTGCTGCCTTGCTGTGCCGCTGGCCCCGCCCCGCCCCGTGCCCTATTCACCGTAGCTCCGGCCGGCCTCGCGCGTGGCCATGAGCGCCCCGCACAGCCCCGTGCCTCCCCTCCCGCTCGCTCGCGCCGGGGCGCACCCCCTGGCCGCGGCCTTCAAACGCATGTCCCGCCGTGCCCGTCAGCTCCGACCACCGCTGCACGCCGTCGCCGTCGCCGTTGTAGCCCACCCCTGCTCGCAGCGATGCCGTTGTTGCACGCGTGCTGCTCCGGCGGTTCGAACGAGCCGCTCCGCTGTCCAAATGGTCGCCGGAGGCCTTATTCCGACCACCACCGCCGCGTCGGGCCTCATCACCGGCTCGTGCGCTGTTTTTTCCGGTTGGGCCACTCCCTGTGGGTCCCGACGCTAACCACGGTGCTTAGCATATGCTAACCTCCCTAATCCACCCTTGTGACACTGACCTATGGGCCCACTTAATTAATTAAAGTAACTAACTAATTTAATTAAGCTAACAGGGAATGACAAGTGGGCCCCTAGCTAATTAACCAGATTAATTAAACATGTTTTATATATAACAGTCACTGACGGTGGGACCTACTGGTCAGGTTTGACCAGTCAACAGTCAAATTGTTGACTGCTGATTAGGCTGCTGACTCAGCCCCCTAGCCCCACCAGTCGGCCTATGCTGACTGGGCAGTTGACCCAGTCAACTGGCCCTCCCTTGTCAGCCGCACATGCACATCTCTGGGTACACTTCTGTGTACCCATAGCTTTTTAGTGTTTAATTCGAATTAATTTAATTCCAGTAATTTAGAAAATGAATTAAAACTTTAAAAATTAATATAAAATAAACCGTAGCTCGGATGGAAAAACTTTGTACATGAAAGTTGCTCAGAACGACGAGACGAATCCGGATACGCAGCCCATTCGCCCGCCACACATCCCTAGCATAGCAAACACGCAACTTTCCCCCTCCGGTTCATCTGTCCGAAAATGCGAAACACCGGGAATACTTTCCCGGATGTTTCCCCCCTTCGCCGGTACCACCTCCTACCGCGTTAGGGCACACCTAGCACCGCGCATTGTCATGTCTTCCATCGTCATGCTTATGTTTGCATTGTATTTATTGTTTCTTCCCCCTCTTCTGTCGTTAGACACCGAGACCGATGCCGCTGCTACCCAGTACGACTACGGTGTTGACGACCCGTCCTTCTTGCCAGAGCAACCAGGCAAGCCTCCCCCTTGATTACCAGATATCGCCTACTCTTCTCTATACTGCTTGCATTAGAGTAGTGTAGCATGTTACTGCTTTCGGTTAATCCTATTCTGCTGCATAGCCTGTCATTGTTGCTACATTTGTTACCCTTACCTGCTATCCTACTGCTTAGTATAGGATGCTAGAGTTCCATTAGTGGCCTTACACTCTTGTCCGTCTGCCATGCTATACTATCGGGCCGTGATCACTAGGGAGGTGATCACGGGTATATACTATATACTTTATATACATGACACATGTGGTGACTAAAGTCGGGTCAGCTCGTTGAGTACCCGCAAGTGATTCTGATGAGGGGGCTGAAAGGACAGGTGGCTCCATCCCGGTAGAGGTGGGCCTGGGTTCCTGACGGCCCCCGACTGTTACTTTGTGGCGGAGCGACAGGGCAGGTTGAGACCACCTAGGAGAGAGGTGGGCCTGGCCCTGGTCGGCGTTCGCGGATACTTAACACACTTAACGAGTTCTTGGTATTTGATCTGAGTCTGGCCATTTGGCCTACACGCACTAACCAACTACGCGGGAACAGTTATGGGCACTCGACGTCGTGGTATCAGCCGAAGCCTTCGTGACGTTAGCGACTGAGTGGCGCGCGCCGGATTGGACTGGAACGCCTACTAGGCTTCGTCTGCTTCCGGCCGCGTTCGCAACGTGCAGGTGTGCAATGGGCGATGGGCCCAGACCCCTGCGCCATAGGATTTAGACCGGCGTGCTGACCTCTCTATTGTGCCTAGGTGGGGTTGCGACGTGTTGATCTTCCGCGGCCGGGCATGACCCAGAAAAGTGTGTCCGGCCAAATGGGATCGAGCGTGTTGGGTTATGTGGTGCACCCCTGCAGGGAAGTTTATCTATTCGAATAGCCGTGTCCCTCGGTAAAAGGACGACCCGGAGTTGTACCTTGACCTTATGACAACTAGAACCGGATACTTAATAAAATACACCCTTCCAAGTGCCAGATATAACCCGGTGATCGCTCTCTAACAGGGCGACGAGGAGGGGATCGCCGGGTAGGATTATGCTATGCGATGCTACTTGGTGAACTTACCATCTACTCTCTTCTACATGCTGCAAGATGGAGGTGGCCAGAAGCGTAGTCTTCGACAGGATTAGCTATCCCCCTCTTATTCTGGCATTCTGCAGTTCAGTCCACCGATATGGCCCTTTACACATACACCCATGCATATGTAGTGTAGCTCCTTGCTTGCGAGTACTTTGGATGAGTACTCACGGTTGCTTTTCTCCCTCTTTTCCCCCTTTCCATTCTACCTGGTTGACGCAACCAGATGCTGGAGCCCAGGAGACAGACGCCACCGTCGATGACGACTCCTACTACACCGGAGGTGCCTACTACTACGTGCAGGCCGCTGACGACGACCAGGAGTAGTTAGGAGGATCCCAGGCAGGAGGCATGCGCCTCTTTCGATCTGTATCCCAGTTTGTGCTAGCCTTCTTAAGGCAAAGTTGTTTAACTTATGTCCGTACTCAGATATTGTTGCTTCCGCTGACTCGTGTATGATCGAGCACTTGTATTCGAGCCCTCAAGGCCCCTGGCTTGTATTATGATGCTTGTATGACTTATTTTATTTTTAGAGTTGTGTTGTGATATCTTCCCGTGAGTCCCTGATCTTGAGCGTACACGTTTGCGTGTATGATTAGTGTACGGTCAAATCGGGGGCGTCACAAGTTGGTAACAGAGCCGACTGCCTGTAGGAACCCCCCTTCCATACTCCTTGGCCAAAGTCGAGTCTAGACATTGAAAACTTTTACTAACATGGCTGTGCGGCCCATGGGCCCACGTCGCCATTGGGTGGTACTAGGATCTTTTACTCCTCGACCTTTACTCCGGGACTTTGATCTCTCTCCTATGCGGGTTAAATGAATTTTGCTAAATCTAACATTAGGATCTCGTTATCACTTTCACCCGGAGAGCCCCTTATTACTGATGATCGTCTGCTGCACGTGAAGACCCTGAAGACACTCTCCGCTGTTAACCCGAGAACTTGTGTTTATCACTTTTGCAATTCCCTTCCATCGATAAACTCCTATGGATAACCACGTATACTCGCCATTCATACAATGTTTCCCAGTTGTTCTTGTTACTACAAGATACCCCAAAATTATCTCTGTTGTTCCGAGAATACTTTATGCCTACTGCCTTGCAGTTCTTTGCCACCTGAATACCCTACGGATAATCCTCGCACTTATTGAGCATCCGTTCATCCCCAGTTGTTCGTATGCTTCATAAGATACTCTGAAATACTATCCGACCTTCTGAGCATCCTCTTCGAACTATTGCTCTGCAAATACTTGTATGCTTACATTATGGATGCTCCCATATCACTAGCAATATTCACTAGTATCTTTTGACACTATCATTTTGATCCTATTGATTCAACATGTGTGCGAATGCACATAATCATCAATCGACCCTTCTAAATTATCTTTCCGGCTCAGACGTCATTTTGAACTTGAGCTGGTTGTTGACCAAACTATTTGTCGTCGATTGATCCTCTGGTCTATTTAGTTTATCCATCCTTGATCAGAGCGTCTGCTTCTGATCCTTCGTTTTGGAAATCATAAATTCCTTTGTTAACTAAGCATCAAATTATTCACATGTTATATAATCTGACGCCCTTGCATTATTTCTTCCTCTGATTGAGTACCGATACTCACATCAGCTCCGCTGTGGATCGCTCGATCCATTGTTGGATTTTATCCGACAACGTCCTTCATTTTCAATCACTTTGGAAGTTCATTCCCTGATACATAATGCCTTTGGTAAATCCTATTCCTTGATTTGGCCAACCATGCTCTGCCTTCGAACTGGTGATACTTACTATTGAAGCTTGTGGTATATGTTTCCACGATGCCCCGATGGGTTGAACCTATGCCTTTCATAATATGTGCGAACTCGAAAGTTTTCATGAGTCATACTCTTCTGGTATTTTGCCAGATAAAATTTTCAACACTGCAACTTCATCAAACGCGAGAAGTGAATGAAAGGTTATGCATTGAAGAAGTGGGAGTCGACCTTGAACTTTGCGTTCATGCCCATGGACACGATGTAGATCTTATCACTAAAGCTTTTCTTAAATTAATTATTTCCTTGGTATAAGTTCATCTTATATCTGGGATCTGGCCTTTTGCAATCGTGGTTCCGACCATGTTCTCCTTTAAATACCATTTCTCGTGCAAGTTTAAGCACTTGTCTTCTGCAGAGCAATACCCTAGTCCAACCTCTCCTTTGATCTGTCGTCAAGCATTACCCCCCCTGGTATCTCGAGAATGCCAAGGAACTACATAACTTCTTATGAGTTCTTCATCAACTAATATTCTTGTCGATTCCATTTTTCCAACGGGTTCTGAGTTGTTAGAACCCCTCAAGGACACCGATAAGTGAATCAAATCCGCACTCCGATTCAATAACTCTAAGTAATTTTTGTTTCTTACGAGTTTAATAATCCTTGAAGTCATTCCTAGCCTTCTCGGCTATGTCATTATTGTGCCGATTTTAACTGTGCTGCCTGGTCCTTCCCAGCGCACAAATTTCGACAGTGAGCTAATCTTGCGTCGATCTTCCTCGTCATATCACTTCTCCTTGAACAGCAAACTTGATTTCGAGTTTGTGTCCTACCCGTGGTTCCAATAACCTTTCGCTTTCATCATTCCTTTGACTTGATGTCATCGTCGATCAATTACATCTTCTTGAAAACCTTCGGCAAATTTGTCGTGATCATTGTCAACAATTTGACTTCTTCCAAGTTGTGTGTCAAAATTCAGGATGAGAAATACCATCCTTGCCCTCGATGATCTGTGTTATCATCGACCACTTTATTGCCTTCCCACCAACACAAGCTTGTTCGTGTTTGGTGTTATACCTTGAGTTCCTTGCTATCCAGCAATTGTTCTTCTTTACCTTGGAACATTAACATCTCTTTTGTCCTCAATGTTGTGAGAATTTCACCACCTCTTAAGAATTCTTGGTATGGTGATACTTCTCACGTCACCATTCTTTCTTGGGTCCTCGTGTTGATTCCAACTGGGGTACCAACAAGTGAGCGGTGTTGTTTGGATCCTGCCCTTCTACCAACCCTATTGCTTTGAAGTTAACGATCGACAGTTCATTCTTAGACTATTGATTATTGAATCACCATTCCGACGTTGGTCGTGCAACCCAGCCCATATTTCGGGTGCACCTTTCAACCAATGTTTAATTGTGTATGTTTTCCTCGAGCATACATCATTATACCATCTGATCTGACAAATGTTATCTCCTTGTTCACATAGTTGTGGAAATCCATCTTTTGTTAATCTCGATGAATTGTCGCTGATTCCATCAGCCACCTCCTCATCCTCTCGTTGGTATACTGATGGACTCTTGTTTCGGAACTCGCTTCCATAGTTCATTTCCCGATAATCTTACAATGTCATCTCGTCAAATTGTGCCGCACCTTTTCTTCTCAGGCATCCTAAGTCTGAGGTATCATGACACCAATCAGATCTGAATCTCAGTCAGATGTGATGGTTGGAACATATTTCCAAGAGTTATAATGTTGGTCTTTATATGACCCGGTAAGGTTATGTCATGCATAGCACACCTGGCCGGAGGCCCTATTGTTACAGATTCCTTTTCAGCAAGGTTATCCATTCTTCCATGAGGAAATTGTAAGACTTATTCTACAAGTTATTCTTGATGGATCCTTTGTGTTTCCAAAGTTTGATCTTCACCTGATGACCATGCCAATGCTATCTCGAAGCATGCCTATGGTACTCCGATTTTCAACAAGAACATTTGAAGCAAAATGCTATCTTTTCTTTAAGAATTATCCAAAACACCGTTGTATGGGTATTGTCCTGAAATTACTCTCCCCTTATCTAAAGGGTTTTCTACATTATATCCTGTCACGGATATCATGCTCTGCTTATCATTGGGAAGGATATACCCTTCAAATATGTGTTTACACACATTTTCCTTTCCATTGTTCTGTTTAATCTGATGATCACCTTTTCCTTTCCATTGATTTATTTAATCTTTCTTGTGATCTATATCATCTAAGCAGTAATATTCTTCTGCATATGTAAACACCTTGGTGTACAACTGTGTTAGTAAGACCGTGTTACTATGTTGATGGCATTTCGGTAACCACCGATGGACGAGAACTTTGCCTATTGGTCCGCCTCATCTCAATGAGAAGGAAAATGGTTCTCTTCGTCCCTCGCCCTTGGTACCAACGATGTTGCCAACATAATTGATCGGTTATTCTCTGACCTACCTTGCTATCATGATCGTGCAAGATGTCACCGCTCTTTGTACTTTTAACCCACATGGTGGGCCCATAACCCACAGTTTCACAGGATCGAAACCTGACTCTCCTGTACACCCTGTTGCCAAAGTTATTCCTAGAGCTTGACTTTGTATGTAGTTCACGGGCCACCCGCCTAGTGATCTATTCTGGTATCAGACGCAATACTTATTCCCATTGCTCTGGACCCCCTTTCACATTTCGTATCAGGCAACGAACGATTGCCTGCCCACTCGAAACTTCCCATGATACCTCCTTACTTTGCTCTCGATATTTTCTTAAGGTTTCAATTCGAGAGTTACTTTCCGCCACCTTCCCCGATGTTATCTGCCAGATAGTCAACCTTGTAAGGTCCGTTCTTCCGAAGTTACCCCTTGTCCTTTCGTAAGTACGATGAAATTTCCGAAGAAGGATGATGATTTCATCATGATGACCTGAAGTAGTGGAATGAAGACATCAATGAAATGGATCGATCTCTTCGAGAAGAGCAACCAAGACCAAGAAGATTCGTTACAATTTCGTAACCAGATCTTTCCCCCTTACTACACCTCTTAAATCTCGGGACGAGATTTCTTGTAGTGGAAGAGAATTGTGACGCCCAGATAATTAAGCTACAACAACCCTCTGCTAATGATGCCATGTCACCTCCGTTACTGTTGCTAATCCCGCATTAGTTCAAAACTGATTCAAAAACCGAATTCAAAAACAAGTCAAACAATTAAAGTTTTCAAAAGTCAAAACTAAAATGTTCTTAATATGACAAATAATTCATAAGACATATTGGTGGAGAAACCAACTCTTTACAAAATGTTTAAATGCACTAAACTAATTAAATCATTAGCTAAAACCATTAATTAAATGCCTTTTATGTTTTGAAAATTACTAAACTAAATTATTTTGGGTTGAAACCTTTTGTGGTTGTGACATAAGTTGTAACAACCATTTAGGTGCCACTTTGGTATTTTATTAATACTAAGATAATTAGGAACTAAATGAAAAAAGTAAAGGAAAAATACATAAAAGGGAAAAATCAAAACAAAAACAAAAGAGAGTAAAAGCCCTCCCCCCCTCACTGGGCTTCGGCCCACCAGGCCGCTACCCGGCCGACCCACCCCACTACCACGTGGCCTACTTAGGCCTCCCCCTCACACCCGCAAACCCTAACCCCCCGTCAGCCCACTTTTCCACACTCCCCCGATCTCTCTCCCCTCCCCCACGTGGATCTGGATCGGGGGCGCTCGCCCCCGAAAACCGCGTCGACCCCGACGCCCACCGGACCCCGACGCCGCCCGGAGCTCCATGGGCCTCGCCGGAGCTTTCCCCGCCGGACTGCCTCCTCCTCCTCAACGGCCTGCCTCCTCTCCATCACGCCGTCACCGTCTCCACCTCGCGCCCCCGCTGCCACTCCCCTACAACCCCCGTGAGGACCCCCTCCTTCTCCTCCCCATCGCCCCGTGGCCGCGACCGTGCCCCCGAACCCTGCTTCCGCTCTGCTGCCTTGCTGTGCTGCTGGCCCCGCCCCGCCACGTGGCCTATTCACCGCAGCTCCGGCCGACCTCGCTTGTGGCCATGCGCACCCCCCGCACAGCCCCGTGCCTCCCCTCCCGCTCGCTCGCGCTGGGCGCACCCCTGGCCGCGGCCTTCAAACGCATGTCCTGCCGTGCCCGTCAGCTCCGACCACCGCTGCACGCCGTCGCCGTCGCCGTTGTAGCCCACCCCTTCTTGGAGCGATGCCGCCGTTGCACGCGTGCTGCTCCTCCAGTTCGAACGAGCCGCTCCGCCGTCCAAATGGTCGCCGGAGGCCTTATTCCGACCACCACCGCCGCGTCGGGCCTCATCGCCGGCGCGTGCGCTGGTTTGCCGGTTGGGCCACTCCCTGTGGGTCCCGGCGCTAACCACGGTGCTTAGCCCTATGCTAACCTCCCTAATCCACCCTTGTGACACTGACCTATGGGCCCACTTAATTAATTAAAGTAACTAACTAATTTAATTAAGCTAACAGGGAATGACAAGTGGGCCCCTAGCTAATTAACCAGATTAATTAAACATGTTTTATATATAACAGTCACTGATGGTGGGACCTACTGGTCAGGTTTGACCAGTCAACAGTCAAATTGTTGACTGCTGATTAGGCTGCTGACTCAGCCCCCTAGCCCCACCAGTCAGCCTCTGCTAACTGGGCAGTTGACCCAGTCAACTGGCCCTCCCTTGTTAGCCGCACATGCACATCTCTCGGTACACTTCTGTGTACCCATAGCTTTTTAGTGTTTAATTCAAATTAATTTAATTCCAGTAATTTAGAAAATGAATTAAAACTTTAAAAATTAATATAATATAAACCGTAGCTCGGATGGGAAAACTTTGTACATGAAAGTTGCTCAGAACGACGAGACGAATCCGGATACGCAGCCCGTTCGCCCGCCACACATCCCTAGCATAGCACACACACAACTTTCCCCCTCCGGTTCATCTGTCCGAAAACGCGAAACACCGGGAATACTTTCCCGGATGTTTCCCCCCTTCGCCGGTACCACCTCCTACCGCGTTAGGGCACACGTAGCACCGCGCATTGTCATGTCTTCCATCGTCATGCTTATGTTTGCATTGTATTTATTGTTTCTTCCCCCTCTTCTGTTGTTAGACACCGAGACCGATGCCGCTGCTACCCAGTACGACTACAGTGTTGACGACCCGTCCTTCTTGCCAGAGCAACCAGGCAAGCCCCCCCCCTTAATCACCAGATATCGCCTACTCTTCTCTATACTGCTTGCATTAGAGTAGTGTAGCATGTTACTGCTTTCGATTAATCCTATTCTGCTGCATAGCTTGTCATTGTTGCTACAGTTGTTACCCTTACCTGCTATCCTACTGCTTAGTATAGGATGCTAGAGTTCCATCAGTGGCCTTACACTCTTGTGCGTCTGCCATGCTATACTATCGGGTCGTGATCACTAGGGAGGTGATCACGGGTATATACTATATAATTTATATACATGACACATGTGGTGACTAAAGTCGGGTCAGCTCATTGAGTACCCGCAAGTGATTCTGATGAGGGGGCTGAAAGGACAGGTGGCTCCATCCCGGTAGAGGTGGGCCCGGGTTCCTGACGGCCCCCAACTGTTACTTTGTGGCGGAGCGACAGGGCAGGTTGAGACCACCTAGGAGAGAGGTGGGCCTGGCCCTTGTCGGCGTTCGCGGATACTTAACACGCTTAACAAGTTCTTAGTATTTGATCTTGGTCTGGCCATTTGGCCTATACGCACTAACCAACTACGCGGGAACAATTATGGGCACTCGACGTCCTGGTATCAGCCGAAGCCTTCGTGACGTCAGCGACTGAGTGGCGCGCGCCGGATTGGACTGGAACGCCTACTAGGCTAGGTTTGCTTCCGGCCGCATTCGCAACGTGCAGGTGTGCAATGGGCGATGGGCCCAGACCCCTGCGCCATAGGATTTAGACCGGCGTGCTGACCTCTCTGTTGTGCCTAGGTGGGGCTGCGATGTGTTGATCTTCTGCGGCCGGGCACGACCCAGAAAAGTGTGTCCGGCCAAATGGGATCGAGCGTGTTGGGTTATGTGGAGCACCCCTGCAGGGAAGTTTATCTATTTGAATAGTCGTGTCCCTCGGTAAAAGGATGACCCGGAATTGTACCTTGACCTTATGACAACTAGAACCGGATACTTAATAAAATACACCCTTCCAAGCGCCAGATATAACCCGGTGATCGCTCTCTAACAGGGCGACGAGGAGGGGATCGTCGGGTAGGATTATGCTATGCGATGCTACTTGGTGAACTTACCATCTACTCTCTTCTACATGCTGCAAGATGAAGGTGGCCAGAAGTGTAGTATTCGACAGGATTAGCTATCCCCCTCTTATTCTGGCATTCTGCAGTTCAGTCCACCGATATGGCCCTTTACACATATACCCATGCATATGTAGTGTAGCTCCTTGCTTGCGAGTACTTTGGATGAGTACTCACGGTTGCTTTTCTCCCACTTTTCCCCCTTTCCATTCTACCTGGTTGACGCAACCAGATGCTGGAGCCCAGGAGACAGACGCCACCGTCGGCGACGACTCCTACTACACCGGAGGTGCCTACTACTACGTGCAGGCCGCTGACGACGACCAGGAGTAGTTAGGAGGATCCCAGGCAGGAGGCCTGCGCCTCTTTCGATCTGTATCCTAGTTTGTGCTAGCCTTCTTAAGGCAAACTTGTTTAACTTATGTCTGTACTCAGATATTGTTGCTTCCGCTGACTCGTCTATGATCGAGCACTTGTATTCGAGCCCTCGAGGCCCCTGGCTTGTATTATGATGCTTGTATGACTTATTTTATTTTTAGAGTTCTGTTGTGATATCTTCCCGTGAGTCCCTGATCTTGATCGTACATGTTTGCGTGTATGATTAGTGTACGGTCAAATCGAGGGCGTCACAACCCGGCAGTAACAATCGCAGAGGTGCTCCCTTTATGCCCTAGCCGAACTAACGGGAACATAGGGCATAAGCACAGGAGCCAGGCAACCCAGCTTGGCCAAAACTTAAGTCATATCGATGCATATAATGGCGAAGAAAAGGTACATATGGGAAAAAATGCATATGTGAGGAGCTTGATGCTCGAAAGATAACAATAGCAAGCTTCTGTCCAAGAAGCCCCCAGGTATAATAGACGTACATACTTCAAGACGTATGCGTCGGGGGTGTATGGTCTAACCGCACGAAAGCTTTTAATGCTAAAAATAAAAACGAAAAGAGAGAGAAAAAATAATGGAAAAATAGGGGGAAGGATACGAACAAAGATTTCCGGGCTAGGCATAGAATCTTCGGAATCTGGCCGCATTACAGGGGTTCGGCTCTAATCGATTGTCTGACGCATCACGCAGGCGGTACACCCCTCCGGTGAGAACTTCGTCGATGATGAAGGGACCCTCCCACTTGGGCTTGAGTTTGTCCTTTTTCTTCTCCGGCAGGCGTAGAACGAGTGCGCCGACGTTGTAAGTTTTGGCCCGCACCTCTCTGCTTTGATACCTGCGAGCCTGCTATTAATAAAATGCGGAACGGGCTTTTGCAACGTCGCGCTCCTCCTCTAGGGCATCTAAGCTGTCCTGCCGATCGAGCTTGGCCTCTCTCTCTTCGTAGATGCGCACTCGAGGTGAGTAATGAATAATGTTGCAGGGCAGTACTGCCTCTGCGCCGTACTCCATGAAGAAAGGTGTGTATCCGATAGTGCGATTGGGCATGGTCCGCAGCCCCAGAGTACGGAGTCGAGCTCCGGGTTGTCTAGCTAACAAGACGCAAAGCCAAAGAGCGAAAGGGACATGAAAAAGACTGAAAGGGGCTCGGACGAAATCGAGTCGGCACCCTCTGCATAAAACCTGCACCGCTAAAACAAAATATTTGATATATCTGCGCGGACTAACCTTGTCTTTTGTACGATCATCGCTATGGGGAACCCCCTCCACGCCCGGAGGCTCGGAGGCTACACGTGGATTGCAGGCCCGATGCTGGCTGCAACTGGCATTTCCGACGCCACTGTCCGCTTCATCAATAGCAAGACCCTCCGCGCAACTTTTCCAAAGTTGATCGGAGGCTACACGCAGTGGGTGCGCTCGCGCGCCCCCACTCAGCCGGCGGACACCGCGTCCACGTCCGGCAGGGCCCCGCGCCCTCCAGCCGGCGGACTCCGTGTCCTCGCCCGGCACCCTCGACATCACCGTCGACTTCTTCATCAACAGCAAGATCCTCCGCTCAACTTTTCCAAAGTTGCCCGGAGGCTACACCCAGTGGGTGCGCTCGCGCGCCCCCACTCAGTCGGCGGACTCCGTGTCCGCGTCCGGCACCCTCGACGTCACCGTCGGCTTCTTCATCAACAACAAGACCCTCAGCCCAACTTTTCCAAGTTGCCCGGAGGCTCGGAGGCTACACCCTGTGGATGCGCTCGCGCGCCCCCACTCGGAACACGCCACGCCTGTTGCACGCCTGCTGCCGGCTGAAACCGGCACCCTCGACACCATCGTCTGCACCAACAACCGCGAAGACCCTCCGCCCAACTTTTACAAAGTTGCCCGGAGGCTCGGAGGCTACACCCAAAGGGTGCGCTCGCGCGCCCCCACCGGAAGCAAGCCGCACCGGCTGCGGTCCGCGGTCGGCCGTCATCGACATCTACTGCATCATCGACGCCCGCTAAAAACCTCCGCACAACTTTTCCAGGTTGCCCGGAGGCTCGGAGGCTATTGTCGGGAGGATGCGGGTAGGCCCAAGACGGCGAACGACGCTTAAAAAACATCGGGGCCAGCAACGCCCCTCAATCCGGCTCGCCCTTGGCCGGGTTGCTCAACCCGGCCGCCCGGCCGGCTGCTCCATCCGGCCTGCTACGTGAAGTCAACTACGGCGTCCCATCTGACACGACACCAACAAGATGGCCATACAGCGACCACTGTTGCTGATAAAGCATACACTATTTACTCGTCATACGTGACATCATGTACAGTGCTACTTGTCCGTGAGCACTATTGTATAAAATGACCCAGGGGAGGCACTTTCTTGGAGAAGAGGTCACTCCCTTGGCCAAGAAGGCGTAGACTTCACCAAGGTAGCAAGCCACACTACAAAGTCAGCATCCATCCATCCATGCTCACGCACACACTCATACAGCCACAAGGCCCATACGGCCACATCCATCCATGCTTCACGGCTACTAGTGCCAAGAGCACTCACGCACACACTTGTGCTCACACACACACATGAAGCTAGCAGCCTCCGGCTCTTTTTCGTAATATACAGCTCTAGGAGTAACTCTGTACTGTCACATATATACCACACTCGGCAGGACTAGGGGTGTTATCTCTCCGGAGAGCCCCGAACCTCAGTATGTCTTGCGTCCCGCACTCGCTCATGCCGACCTTGCCTCTGGAGCCCACCAGTGCCCTCGAGCCTCATCCTATCTTCAGCCATCCCATGGCATCTGCCGTCCGCCCACCACGACACTTTGTCATCGGTATGTTACTTGCCCGAGATTTGATCGTCGGTATCATCATACCTATTTCAATCTCGTTACTGGCAAGTCTCTTTACTCATTCCGTAATGCATTATCCCGTGACTAACTCATTAGTCACATTGCTTGCAAGGCTTATAGTGATGTGCATTACCGAGAGGGCCCAGAGATGCCTCTCCGATACACGGAGTGACAAATAATCCTAATCTCGATCTATGCCAACCCAACAAACACCTTAGGGGACATCTATAGAGCATCTTTATAATCACCCAGTTACGTTGTGACGTTTGATAGTACACAAGGTGTAATACCGCTATTCGGGAGTTGCATAATCTCATAGTCAGAGGAACATGTATAAGTCATGATGAAAGCAATAGCAATTAAACTAAACGATCATTATGCTAAGCTAACGGATGGGTCTTGTCCATCACATCATTCTCTAATGATGTGGTCCCATTCATCAAATGACAACACATGTCTATGGTCAGGAAACATAACCATCTTTGATTAACGAGCTAGTCAAGTAGAGGCATACTAGGGACACTCTGTTTTGTCTATGTATTCACACATGTACTAAGTTTCTGGTTAATACAATTCTAGCATGAATAATAAACATTTATCATGATAAAAGGAAATATAAATAACAACTTTATTATTGCCTCTAGGGCATATTTCCTTCAAATTTTATCCTATGCATCTAGTTCTCGTGATCGGAATTATATATATAATTTTTGTCCTCGTGAAGGAGAAAGCATCGCTCTAGCTTGGGGGAGGCTTAAGTCAATGTTATATTAATGCCCCAATCATGAGCTCTCAAGAGAAATTATTATCTGGAACTTTTATGCTCGGCTTTCTCGTAATGATCAAACCATGCTTGATACTTCTTGTGCTGGCTCTTTTATGAAGAAGACTATTGAATTCCGGTGGGATTTTTGGAAAGAATTAAACGCAACTCTGAAAATTGGGAACTCAAGAAGGTAAAGAGTCAGGTATTAAACCTAAGTATGATTGTGTTAAATCTTTTATGGATACCGATGCTTTTCAAAAGTTTAGCACTAAATATGGACTTGACTCTGAGATAGTAGCCTCCTTTTGTGAATCATTTGCTACTCATGTTGAACTCCCTAAAAAGAAGTGGTTTAAATATAACCCACCTATTAAATAAGAAACTAAAGAACCGGTACCAATTAAAGAAGAAACTATACTTTATAATGTTGATCCAGTTGTTCCTTCTGCTAATATTGAGAAACCATCTTTTCCTGTTAGGATAAAGGAACATGCTAAAGTTTCAACTGTGGTTAACAAAAGCTATATTAGAACACCTAAACCTGATGAACAAATCAAAGTAGAACCTAGTATTTCTATGGTTAAAGATCTCTTGGAAGAAGATATGGATGGGCATGTTATTTACTTCTGTGAAGAAGCTGCTAGAATTGCCAAACCTGATAAAAAAACATAGACCTGTTGTTGGCATGCCTGTCATCTCAGTTAAAATTGGAGATCACTGTTATCATGGTTTATGTGACATAGGTGCTAGTGCGAGTGCTATTCCTTACACCTTATATCAAGAAATTATGAATGACATAGCACCCGCAGACATAGAAGACATAGATGTTACTATTAAACTTGCTAATAGAGACACTATATCACCAATTGGGATTGTTAGAGATGTTGAAGCCTTGTGTGGGAAATAAAATGCCCCTGCTGATTTTCTTGTTCTTGGTTCCCCACAAGATGACTTCTGTCCCATTATTTTTGGTAGACCTTTCTTGAACACCGTTAATGCTAAAATAGACTGTGAGAAACAAACTGTCGGTGTTAGTTTTGGTGATGAGTCTCATGAGTTTAATTTTTCCAAGTTTAGTAGAAAACTTCATGAAAAAGGATTGCCTAGTAAAGATGAATTAATCGATCTTGCTTCTATTGTTGTGCCACCTACTGATCCACTAGAACAGTATTTGCTAGACCATGAAAATGATTTACATATGCATGAAAGAAATGAAATAGATAAGATTTTCTTTGAACAACGTCCTCTGCTTAAACACAACTTGCCTATTGAAACTCTAGGAGGTCCACCTCCACCTAAAGGTGATCTTGTGTTTGAATTAAAACAATTGCCAAACACTTTGAAATATGCTTATCTTGATGAAAAGAAGATATATCATGTTATTATCAGTGCTAACCTTTCAGAACATGAAGAAGAAAGATTATTGAAAGTTCTAAGGAAGCACTGAGCTGCTATTGGATATACTCTTGATGATTTAAAGGGCATTAGTCCCACTCTATGTCACCACAAAATTAATATGGAACCTGATGCTAAACCCGTTGTTGATAACCAACGTCGGTTAAATCCGAAGAAGAAAGAGGTGGTAAGAACGGAAATATTAAAACTTCTGGACGCAGGTTTAATCTATCCTATAGCTGATAGTAGATGGGTAAGTCATGTTCATTGTGTCCCTAAGAAAGGAGGTATAACTGTTGTTCCTAATGATAAGAATGAACTTATTCCACAAAGAATTGTTACAGGCTATAGAATGGTAATTGATTTTGGAAAATTAAACAAAGCAACTAGAAAAGATCATTACCCTTTGCCTTTTATTGATCAAATGCTAGAAAGATTATCTAAGCACACACATTTTTGCTTCCTTGATGGATATTCTGGTTTTTCACAAATATCTGTTTCTCAACCTGATCAAGAAAAGACCACTTTTACTTGTCCCTTTGGAACCTATGCTTATAGACGTATGCCTTTTGGTTTATGTAATGCACCTGCTACCTTTCAAAGATGTATGACTGCTATATTCTCTGACTTTTGTGAAAAGATTGTTGAGGTTTTCATGGATGATTTCTCTGTTTGTGGGAAGTCTTTTGATGATTGTTTAAGCAATCTTGATCGATTTTTGCAGAGATGTGAACAAACAAATCTTGTCTTGAATTGGGAGAAGTGCCACTTTATGGTTAATGAAGGCATTGTCTTGGGTCATAAAATTTCTGAAAGAGGTATTGAAGTGGACAAAGCTAAGGTTGATGCAATTGAGAAAATGCCATGTCCTAAAGATATAAAAGGTATTCGTAGTTTCTTAGGTTATGCTAGTTTCTTTAGGAGATTCATCAAAGACTTTTCAAAAATTTCTAGGCTCTTACTAGTCTTTTGCAAAAGGATATTGCTTTTGTTTTCGATGATGATTGTTTAGAAGCTTTTGAAACACTCAAGAAAGCCTTAGTTTCTGCACCTATTGTTCAACCACCTGATTGGAACTTGCCTTTTGAAATTATGTGTGATGCTAGTGATTATGTTGTTGGTGTTGTTCTAGGACAAAGAGTTGATAAGAAGCTTAATGCAATCCATTATGCTAGTAAAACTCTAGACATTGCTCAAAGAAATTATGCTACTACTGAAAAAGAATTCTTAGCAGTGGTGTTTGCTTGTGATAAATTTAGACCTTATATTGTTGATTCCAAAGTAATTGTTCACACCGATCATGCTGCTATTAAATATCTTATGGAAAAGAAAGATGCTAAACCTAGACTTATTCGTTGGGTTCTCTTGTTACAAGAATTTGATTTGCATATCATTGATAGAAAAGGAGTTGAGAACCCTGTAGCTGATAATCTGTCTAGGCTTGAAAATGTGCCTGATGACCCACTACCTATTGATGATAGTTTTCCTGATGAGCAGTTAGCTGCAATACATGTTTCTCATAACACTCCTTGGTATGCTGACTATGCTAATTATATTGTTGCTAAATATTTACCACCTAGCTTTACATACCAACAAAAGAAAAAATCTTCTATGATTTAAGACATTACTTTTGGGATGACCCACATCTTTACAAAGAAGGAGCAGATGGTATTATTAGACGTTGTGTACCTGAGCATGAACAGGGACAAATCCTACGGAAATGTCACTCCGAAGCTTATGGAGGGCATCATGCTGGAGATAGAACTGCTCACAAGGTATTGCAGTCTGGATTTTATTGGCCTACTCTCTTCAAGGATGCCCGTAAGTTCGTCTTATCTTGTGATGAATGTCAAAGAATAGGTAATATCGGTAAGCGTCAAGAAATTCCTATGAATTATTCACTTGCTGTTGAACCATTTGATGTTTGGGGATTTGATTACATGGGACCTTTTCCTTCCTCTAATGGGTATACACATATATTTGGTTGTTGTTGATTATGTTACTAAATGGGTAGAAGCTATTCCAACCAGTAGTGTTGATCACAACACCTCTATTAAAATGCTTAAGGAAGTTATTTTCCCAAGGTTTGGAGTCCCTAGATATTTAATGACTGATGGTGGTTCACACTTTATTCATGGTGCTTTCCGTAAAATGCTTGCCAAGTATGATGTTAACCATAGAATTGCATCACCCTATCATCCTCAATCTAGTGGTCAAGTTGAACTTAGCAATAGAGAAATAAAATTAATTTTGCAAAAGACTGTCAATAGGTGCAGGAAGAATTGGTCTAAGAAATTAGATGATGCACTTTGGGCTTATAGAAGAGCATATAAAAATCCTATGGGTATGTCTCCTTATAAAATGGTTTATGGAAAAGCTTGTCATTTGCCTCTTGAGTTAGAACATAAAGCATATTGGGCCATCAAAGAGCTCAACTATGATTTCAAGCTTGCTGGTGAAAAGAGATTATTTGATATTAGCTCATTAGATGAATGGAGAACCCAAGCTTACGTAAATGCAAAATTATTCAAAGAAAAAGTTAAAAGATGGCATGACAAAAGAATCCAAAAGCGTGAGTTTAAAGTTGGAGAATATGTTCTTTTGTACAACTCTCGCTTTAGATTCTTTGCAGGAAAACTCCTCTCAAAATGGGAAGGCCCATATGTTATCGAGGAGGTTTATCGGTCTGGAGCCATCAAAATGGATAATGCCGAAGGTACTAACCCGAAGGTTGTCAATGGACAACGAATAAAACATTATATCTCAGGTACGCCTATTAATGTTGAAAGTAATATTATGCAAACTTTGACACCGGAAGAACACATAAAAGAGTCCTTCCGGAACACCCCAGAATCGTGAAAATAAGGAGGTACGTGATACAGTAAGTAAACGGACTCCGAAAAATCCACAAAAATATTTTTTATCAGTTTTGGAATATTTAAAAATTTAGGAAATAAAGAAACTTCCAGGAAGCGTATCCTGGTGGGCACAAGACACCAGGGGGCGGCAGGCTTGGCTGGCGCGCCCAGGTGGGTTGTGCCCACCTGGGACACCTTTCGGACTCTGTTTTTCTACCATATGCTTGTCCCCCAAGATAAAAAATCTATATATACTTCCCGAACCTGTTAATCACCGTATCACGGAGAAATCCTCTGTTTTCTTTTCCTTGCTGTTTTCTGTCAGATCCCATCTACGATGGCTGCTTCAAGCTCCTCCAAGGACAAGTTCTTCAAGAACGTCATCAACCCATACCTTCGGGAGGTGGTGAAGCACCCTCAGGTCATCCAGATGCAAGAGGGGGTGCTTCACCTCCGCGATGTGCCATGTCCCAAGGGGACGGGAACCATGGAGGCCAGACTTGAAGCCATGGAGCAGGACGTCTTCCGGTGCAAGGGGATGGTGGACCGTGGACTCAACGCCAATCATCTTATGATCATGGACCTCTCCCGTAATCTCAAGGTGGATGGAAAGCCTATGAAGGACATCATCTTCACCCTCAACGAGCAAATCAACTTCCTCCAAAGCCAGATCTATGACCTCCAAAACCAAGTCTTTGAACATGAGGCGAGGTTTAAAGGTATGAGTTTGGCTGCCAGTTGCAGGACCCGTGAGACTCACTCCTCCTCTTATGATGGTGGACCAATGCCATGGAAATCCGAGGACAAGATCCCTTCTTCATCACCAACATCACCCTCTTCACCACTAAAGGAGAATTGAGTATCGGGTATGGGCACTCCCCTTGGCTTCCGCAAAGCTTGGGGGAGGTGCCCCGGTATCGTATCATCCCACTATCTTTTTGCTTTTACTTATTTTAGTTTGATCTTTTGCTTTAGAATGAATAAAATTTTAGTTTGATCCTTTCTTCTTTGAGAGTTTGCTTAGTGATCTATCCTTGTAATCGTGTGCAAGTTATATAATAAAGTTTAGTTTGAGTTTTTGCTTTCTTTACTCTCATGTTGCAAATAAAGAAAATAAATAAGGAAGAGAAAAAAGAGAAAGGAAATAAATAAAAGAAAGGAAATAAATCAAGAAGATCATATACTAATCCTATGGTAGGTGATGACACCACATTAAGCAAAAGTATAAGTAGAAAATTTTATTAGAGATTGACAAACATAGCATCAGTCAATGATGCAACTCATGAAAGAATTAATAAGGGAAGACAAGATTCACATATAAATATACTATCCGAGAAATCTTTTGTGATTGTGAGTCGTCATCAAAATATTATATGCCAAAATTGTTGACGTTGGACAAGGAAGACAACTTAATGGTTTGTGTTTGTTTATATTCACATAGAAGTCATATTGTCATAGATCCTTTAACATGTGGTGCTTGCCCCCTATCTTTGCTAGCCAAAAATTCCGCACTAAGTAGAGATACTACTTGTGCATCCAAAAACCCTTAAACCCAAATCTTACTTTCAAGTGTCCACCATACCTACCTAGGGATTGAGCAAGATCCCTCAAGTAAGTTGTCATCGGTGCAAAAAGGCAAAAAAATTGCTTCTAAAAGTGTGAGATCATTTAGTGTAAGAGAAAATTGAGCATTGCACGAACTTGTGATGGTGAAGAATAAAAGCGACAGACTGCATAATAAAGGTCGCTATCACAAGGGGCAATGCAACGTGACGTTCTTTTGCACTAAGGGGTTGAGCATACAAACAAATAAGCGCATGGCAACCTCTGCTTCCCTCTGCGAAGGGCCTATCTTTTACTTTTATGTATTTACTTTTATGCAAAGAGTCAAAGTTTTCTTCTATTCCTTTTTATTTTTCTCCTTTGGCAAGCATCATGTGGTGAGGAAAGATCTAGGCACATATGTCCAGTTGAATATAGATAGCATGAGTTATTATTGTTGACATCACCCTTGAGGTGAATATGTTGGGAGGCGAAACTATAAGCCCCTATCTTTCGATGTGTCCGGTTGAAACGTTTTGCTCATGTGTACGCGGTGAGTGTTAACAATCATAGAAGACTATATGATGGTTGAGTATGTGGACTTGCCTAAAGGCTCCGATACGTGACCCTTCCTGAAAAGATGATGAATTGTACATGCAAAGTTGACTGAGAACATAGTTTTTTGGTTTCTAATAGAGTTTTTGCTTTATACTTCAATTGTGTGATGAATTGTTACTCATTCATGAGAAATATATGATAAAAGTCCTATGATAAAAGTCTTATGTTTAATTTTGTTGTTGCTATAATAATCAACATATGCTTCTATGTCCGTATTTTGTTTTTTTCGACACCTCTCTCTCAAAGCATGTGGACATGTTTTTCGATTTCGGTTTTCGCTTGAGGACAAGTGAGGTCTAAGCTTGGGGGAGTTGATACGTCCATTTGCATCATGTTTTCTTACTGTTATTTATAATGTTTTTATCCATAATAATGCTTTTTGGAGTAATTCTAATGCCTTTTCTCTCATAATATGCAAGGTATACACAAAGAGGGAGAATTCCGGAGCTGGAAATCTGGACCTGGAAAAGCTACGTCAGGCTACCTATTATGCACAACTCCAAACAAGCTAAAACTTCACAGAGATTTTTTATGGAATATTTGAGGAATATTGGAGCAAATAACTACCAGAGGGGGCCCACCAGGTGGGCACAACCCACCTGGGCGCGCCAGGGAGCCCAGGCGCGCCCTGGTGGGTTGTGCTCACCCAGGCCCACCTCCGGTGCCCATCTTCTAGTATATAGGTCATTTTGACCTAGAAAAAATAAGGAGAGGACTTTCGGGACGGAGCGCCGCCGTCTCGAGGCGGAACTTGGGCAGGAGCACTTTTGCCCTCCGGCGGAGCGATTCCGCCGGGGAACTTCCCTCCCGGAGGGGGAAATCATCGTCATCATCATCACCAACAACTCTCCCATCTTGGGGAGGGCAATCTCCATCAACATCTTCAACAGCACCATCTCATCTCAAACCCTAGTTCATCTCTTGTGTTCAATCTTGTTACCGGAACTATAGATTGGTGCTTGTGGGTGACTAGTAGTGTTGATTACATCTTGTAGTTGATTACTATATGGTTTATTTGGTGGAAGATTATATGTTCAGATCCATTATGCTATTTAATACCCCTCTGATCTTGAGCATGATTATCATTTGTGAGTAGTTACTTTTGTTCTTGAGGTCACGGGAGAAATCATGTTGCAAGTAATCATGTGAACTTGATATGTGTTCGATATTTTGATAGTATGTATGTTGTGATTCCCTTAGTGGTGTCATGTGAACGTCGACTACATGACACTTCACCATATTTGGGCCTAAGGGAATGCATTGTGGAGTAGCAATTAGATGATGGGTTGCGAGAGTGACAGAAGCTTAAACCCCAGTTTATGCGCTATTTCGTAAGGGACCGATTGGGTCCAAAAGTTTAATGCTATGGTTAGAATTTATTCTTAATACTTTTCTCGTAGTTGCGGATGCTTGCGGGAGGGTTAATCATAAGTAGGAGGTTTGTTCAAGTAAGAACAGCACCTAAGCACCGGTCCACCCACATATGAAATTATCAAAGTACCGAACACGAATTAAACCAACATGATGAAAGTGACTAGATGAAATTCCCGTGTACCCTCAAGAACACTTTGCCTATTATAAGAGACCGTTTTGGTCTGTCCTTTGCCTCAAAAGGATTGGGATACCTTGCAGCACTTTTGTTACTACTATCGTTACTTGCTCGTTCCAAATTATCTTACTATCAAACTACCCCGCTACTTACAATTTCAGCACTTGTAGACATTACCTTACTGAAAACCACTTGTCATTTCCTTCTGCTCCTCATTGGGTTTGACACTCTTACTTATCGAAAAGAGCTACAATTGATCCCCTATACTTGTGGGTCATCAGATAGTGAGACATCTTTGTTGGTCTCCAACAAAGCTGATAAAACAGCTAAGGAAAACTATCTTGAAGACAGCGAGACAACCCCAAAGTCCTATCTTATTTTAGTGTTCGAGTTACTGGCCACTACCGCTGGCACAAGCTATTCAAACTCACTCTCTGAATCAGTTTGGTTTCTTGAGTCTCAACTACAAGCTGAAATACATCGATCAGTTGTGCTGCGACAAGAAGCCGAAGGACTGCGGAAGTCCCTGGAGCATTCAGATGCATACTTTCTGGTGCAACAGCAAGTGTTGGAGGATTTTAGCGCCAAATAGGAGAAAGCTAATAAGCTTGCTAAACTTATTGCCAGCATGGTGGATACCCAGGATAACATTTCTTGAGCTCATCTGAAGTTGTTTCAGTTATGGACTTGTTTTGTTGCCACGTTTATTTGCACTGGTGGCCAATTTAGACGGCCAGTGTATGTAATATGCTGCTTTGTTCCCTATATTTGCACTGGTGGCGAATTTTGATGTCCAGTGGATGTAATATGTTGTAATAGCCATAATAGCCTAGCGTTAGTTGCTTGCTTATTTATTTCCTTATTGTCTTGTTTAGTTGTTTGCTTGTAGTCACTTCAGTTCTTTTTCCGCGTTTTTCTAGTGGCCACAATAACCTATTTTTATAACTAGGCCACAACAACCATGGCAACACACGGACTATTGTAACCATGGTCCTGCTACCTTTTGTAGTGACCATGGCCCTCCATAGGCTGTACGATCCATGGGCCTTCTACAGGCCGTATGATCCATGGGCCTTCTACGGGCCGTAGGATCTATGGGCCTTCTATGGGTAGTATAATCGTTTCGCCAAACATGGGCCGTACTATTCGTGGACCAATAATAGTCCGCAAAATGGCCCGTAAACGGGCTAGAGTGGAAATCGTCTGTTTTATGGCCCGACCATAATGGGCCGTTAATGGGCCGTATTTGATGACGCTATGAAAACAGCCCAACGGGTTAACGGGCCACAAACAGGCCGACGTAACCACTGGCTGAATTTGGCCCACAAGCAGAACATGCCAGTAACGGACCATAAGTAATCGAATTCTAGAAATGACCCCAAGAATAAATGGGCCCTTAGAAGGCCGAAAGTTAACACGGGCTGGAAACGGCCTACGGAATAATGGGCTGTTAATGGGTATAAAGCGATACACTGTTCATTATGGGCCAGTTTCATGTCGGGCCTTTAATTGGCCCAGAGTTACAAAGGGCCTCCTATGGGCCGAAATACGTCATGGGCCATACATGGGCCGGAAGTTACAATGGGCTGGAATCATATTGGACGGCCCAGATGACGCTACTAGGCCAAATTCCGGTAGGCCGTAATGGGCCGTGAGTTAGCGGGATGTAAATGGGCTATATGCGAACATGCCGTTAACAGGCTTTCCGTGGGCCGGCCCGCTACCTTTTGACCAAGTCAAATGGGATGGCCTTTTCACTGGAATGGGCCTCTGTTGGTCCGTGCCACGTGTCGACGTATCATAGGCGCCTTCGGTCCAATGAGTGGATGCCATCTGTCCCAACGGTGAGCCGACACGTGGTTCCCCTGGCCATTCAGAATTTTACATGTGGAAAATTCCCATTGGTCCGGGCTGTTAACAGGTTATTGGATCCAAACTAGAACTCGATAGCTTAACGGCGACCCGTTACGGTGGATGCCACATGTCAGTCACCCTTGACGAAAGCACTTCTATGACGCGTGATTTATCGTCATGGAAGTGGACACTTCCATGATGATAATTTTGGTAATGTCATTGGACACTTCTACGACAGCACAGGTATGACTAGCTTGATTCTGTCATAGAATCGTCATGGATGTACATGCATGACAGAAAACGTGACCTACTGTGACAAACACGTATCATCACGGAAGTGTATTTTTTTGTAGTGAAGGGTGGAGGGTGCGCCCAGGGGGGTGGGGCGCGCCCTCCTACCTTGTGGGCTCCTCGGTGACCCCTGACCTATATCTTCCTCCTATATATTCACATATATTCCCAAACCACCAGAAGTATCCACGAAAACACTTTTCCACCGCCGCAACCTTCTGTTCCCATGAGATCCCATCTAGGGGCCTTTTCCGGCATCCTGCCGGAGGAGGATTCGATCACGGAGGGCTTCTATATCAACTCTATTGCCCTTCCGATGAAGCATGATTAGTTTACCACAGACCTATGGGTCCATGGCTAGTATCTAGATGGCTTCTTCTCTCTCTCTTTGATTCTCAATACCATGTTCTCCTCGATGTTCTCAGAGAGCTATCCGACGTAATCTTCTTTTGCGGTGTGTTTGTCGAGATCCGATGAATTGTGGATTTATGATCAGCTTATCTATGAATATTATTTGAATCTTCTCTGAATTCTTTTATGCATGATTTGGTATCTTTGTCATTCTCTTCGAACTATCGGTTTGGTTTGGCCAACTAGATTGGTTTTTCTTGCAATGGGACAAGTGCTTAGCTTTGGGTTCAATCTTGCGGTGTCCTTTCCCAGTGACACTAGGGGCAGCAAGGCACGTATTGTATTGTTGCCATCCAGGATAAAAAGATGGGGTTTACGTCATATTGCTTGAGTTTACTCCTCTACATCATGTCATCTTACTTAATGCGTTACTCTGTTCTTCATGAACTTAACACTCTAGATGCAGGCAGGAGTCGGTCGATGTCTGGAGTAATAGTAGTAGATGCAGAATCGTTTCGGTCTACTTGACACGGACGTGATGCCTATATTTCATAATCATTGCCTTAGATATCATCATAACTTTGCGCTTTTCTATCAATTGGTCGACAGTAATTTGTTCACCCACCGTATTATTTGCTATCTTGAGAGAAGCCTCTAGTGAAACCTATGGCCCCCGGGTCTATTTTCCATCATATAAGTTTCCGATCTACTATTTTGCAATCTCTTACTTTCCAATCAATAAATCAAAAAACCCCAAAAAAATTACTTTATCATTTGTTTAGTTTCATTTATCTCTATCAGATCTCACTTTTGCAAGTAACCGTGAAGGGATTAACAACCCCTTTATCGCCTTGGGTGCAAGTTGTTTGATTGTTTGTGCAGGTATTGGTGATTTGTGTGTTGTCTCCTACTGGATTGATACCTTGGTTCTCTAACTGAGGGAAATATCTATCTCTACTTTGCTGCATCACCCTTTCCTCTTCAAGGGAAAAACCAACGCAAGCTCAAGAAGCAGCACTCATACGCGCACAGACACATAAAATAGGGGGGGCTTGGGATTTGGGGGCAGTTCCCCTTTTTCTTCCCTTCTCGCTCCCCCACCTGTCTCACGTCGCCGCCGCCGCCGGGCTGTGCTCCGGCCCGCCCTGGCCATCTCCTCGCTCCTCCGGACCCGATCTCTTCTCCACGCCCTCGCCTCTTCCCGATCTACTCTCCCACCCAATCTATTTCCTGGGTTGTGGTGTGAATCACTCGGGAAGGGCCGGTTTGGGTGTTGACTCGAGGGTCGGCCGCCGGAGTTCCTCATGGCGCGTACCAAGCAATGCGGTCCTCCTCCTTCATCCCGGGGTATGGCCGTTTCTGTTCTTGCCTTCTCTTCCTTTGGCTCAACTAATTCTAGGGTTCCGATAAATCGGTTGGTTACATATATATCCCTCTATCGCTTTGATGTTCATTGTTTAGTCCAAATTACTCTCTATGCACTTGGCTAAACGAATTAACCATGGGCATGTCGATATTTTGATCTACCACTCCTATGGTCATGTTCAAAATATTCACATCTCCACTCTGTTAGTTGTTTTACCCTTGTTCATATCCTTTCGGGCTACTTCTCATCGATATCCCTATCGTGTACCCGTTTTAGTTGATCGCCGGCAAGGTTCCACCGACTCCGAGGAACATGTTCGTCCTAAGAAGAAGCAGACCACTACCGGACCCAAGAAGACCACCACTGGACGCAAGAAGAAGCGTCGGGCTCCCTCACCCAGTCCGTCGGCCTCTAATCCGGATGATGCAGACTATGTTGGGGAGGAAGAGGATGACATTGCTCCTAGAAGCTCCGTTGGTCAGTCGAAACTGGGCACCCGGAGGGGGCCCGTGCCTCCGGTCCGGGGTTCTGCGATGCCCCTTGTCAATGGTCGTCACATCTCCATGGAGATCCCTTTCAGCGAGGCTCGCCCCACTCACGACTTCAAGACCGTGGGGGCTGGTCCATATCTTGAGTTCCGACGGGATACCAACCCGTATGAGATGGTGGACGATGCCGAGGATCCTCGGTTCCATACTCGCATGCAACAGGATCTCTACTCTAGCTTCGTCCGCGGTCGTGGACTGGCTCCTCATAAATACTTGGATCTTCAATTCATGCGTGACCATTCTGCCATGTTTCCTGACAACGTGGTTAAGATCATTGATGATATGACTCTCGGTCTACCTATGACCTTCAAGTGTGATTGGAATGAAGCTACCATCCTTCAGTTCTATGCCACCTGCTTCTTTGTCCCCAACAACACACTCACCTAGATGACCGACGATACTGTGCTGAGCATCACCTATGACCGGTTTGTTTAGATTTTGGGCTTCTCTGGTGTTGGCCGTTAAAATCCATAGTCTGGATCCACTGCGTAGGCCCAAATGGATTGATGATTTCATGTCTCTTGTTAAGCCTACCACTCAGCTCACCCCGGAGGAACGTGAGTATCCACCCAATGAAGTATCCATCTTCCGGTCTCCATACTACATTCTCTATTAGGTTGTGCTTCACACGCTTTATCCTAAGAAGGGAGATCGCTCGAGGGCTCGCAACTACTGCATTGATTTGATGGTACGTATGCATGACAAGCCTACAAAGCCACTTGACACAGCCCATTACATTTGGCATGAGATCCGTGTCTCCAGCTTCCTTCAGACGCGCCAATTCCCTCATGCTCCATTCATTCAGGCGATGATTGATCACACTGCCCCCTTTGACGTTGCCAAGACGGTTATGCATTCCATTTGGAAACCTCCTACTCATATGCGCATGTTAGCTCCTGCGCCTGCTGCACCTAGTCAGCCCTGGAGGTCTGCTATTGGGACTCATCCCAAGAGGTCGTCCGTGCCTTCCTCCTCGATCGTGCCTTCCTCCTCGACCGCACCTCGTGGACGTCTTGCCTTGTTCTTGGGGAAGGCTCAGTCTGCTATTATGAATGCTATCACCTTTAGCTGTCAGCAAAATTATGATGTTCAAAAGCGCCTCATTATCTCCAAGAACCAGCTCAAGCAGCGCCTTCGCGACCGTGGGAGTCCCGTGAGTGATGATGACCCTATTCCCGCGGCACCGTCCTCTTCCACCTTCGGGTTCCTGTCTCGTGACGAGTACGCCGAGTTCTTTGAGGGGATCGCTGATGATGTTGGCATCCGCCAGGAGTGATTTCAGTGTTGCTCTTCTCATTACCTTCGCCCCTTTTTGCATGTTGCCGTCGAAGGTGGAGAAGTAGTACCTTAGATGACTAGATGTCGTGCTATATGTTGCTATTTGGGTTCGCTATTATTCAAACTATCTATGTATGCTACATATGTTACTTAATCACTTAATTGTATGAGACTATCTTATTATCTTTGTGGCTATGGGTTGATGTTGTGTTTCATGTGTGCTTGTCCTACATTTCTACCTTTTTGGGCTACATATGCTACCATGAAAATATGTGCATTGCATTCTAATATAATTATCTTATGCACACAATGAGGGGGAGCTAAAGCAAATAGGAACATATATTGTATTATGCTCTCATGAATTACACTGCTAAATGTATTTATTTTATCTATTATACTACATGTATGATTGTCATCAACAAACAAAAAGGGGGAGATTGAAAGTGCAATCATGCCCTTACATCAAGTTTTGATGTTGATGACAATATACATGTAGGGGACTAACTATGTTCGTCAAGTGAATCTCACTTATTAGTCCCCGGATGTCAAAGGTGTGTGGATCATGAACATACGGAGTTGATTTTACTCAAGAAAGAAGTATCAAAAAGATTGTATATTTGTTGTTCTTGAGTATAGGATCCCGCACTATTAAGAGGGGATCGGTAGGGTTAGTGAAGGACTTTCTCGTGCCACTAAATACCTAGCTTCAAAATCTTTGGGTCGCACACAATATTTTGGTGCTAAAAGTTCTGCCTATGCTCCCAAGCCAGATGTCCGGGCTGCTTGCCGGATGTCCGGGCCGCATGCCAGATATCCGGCCTGCACGCCGGATATCCGGCACCCTGCTGCCCAGAGAGCACCGTGTGCTGGTGTTTATTCCGGATGTCCGGCCTTCCATGCCGGATGTCCGGGCTCTCCGTGTTCCCCAAATATCCGGGCTGCCCAAGCTCGATGTCCGGCCTCAGCTTACCAGAGAGCATCTGGGTTCTGTGACTTCGCCGGATGTCCGGCCTCATCACCGGATGTCCGGGCTTTGCCCCGAATGTCTGGCTCCTCTATTTTATCCTGTAATTTCTGGTTCATTTCACAAGTGCTACGCCAGGCCGGATGTCCGGCCCCTGACCTGGATGTCCGGCCTGCCCTGTCACTTACACTACAACGGTCATATTTGCACCAACACTATATATAGCCCTCTTCCTCCACGGGAGAGGGTTGACCATTTACTTTGAACACTCACAAGAACATGTTTTAATCTCTCTCTCTCTCACGCTCCTACACCAAATCTTAGATCCTTAAGGGATTTGAGAGCATTTGCAAGAAGTTGTCCACTCAAGTGATAGATCCTCTCATTCCCCATCTTTTTACCAAAGGAATTCGTGTTTTGAGCAAGTATTGAGCTTTTCCCCATCGTTCTTGTTACTCTTGGAGGTTGGAGACTCCTAGGCGGCAGGAGCCATTCGGAGAGGAATCGACCTTTGTGATTACCCTCAGAAAGTTTGTGAGGGTTTGGAGACCACCCCAAGGTCTACCACTAGTGGTTGAGAAATGCCTTCATGGTATTGTCTCACAGGGAGAATAGGGTGAGCCTTCGTGGCGTTGGTGTGCCTTCGTGGTAACATCTACCTCTCTAACGGTGACGTAGCTTCCCTCCAAGGAAGTGAACATCGGCATACATCCTTGTCTCTCGGAGTTGCAGTTATTCCTAACCCTAACTTCCTACTTGTGGTTACTTGTCTCTTAGTCTTTACTTATATCATATTGTACTTGCTTACTCACTTACTTGTGTTACTTGCTTACCTTGCTTAGCTCTTCACATCTTACTTGCAATTGTTAGGCTTACTTTCATATTCCGCATTATTGCCTAAAATTGCTAAGTAACAATTAAAATTTGTAATTGTACCTATTCACCCCCCCCCCTCTAGGTCTGTCTCGATCCTTTCAGTTATTGCTAAGGTTCCTCCTCTATAGAAGAACTTTACCACTTCTCTTAAGTAGCAGTGACGGTAGAAGACTCACACGCTAAGTGAATACAAAGTCATTCTAGCACTAATGTGGCGCGGAGAAATTCTCACGGGGCCAGGAAAAATATCATGGTATGGACTAGCAACTTCAGTATGACCACTAGTTAAAACAATGATGGTGCAGGATACAGGGTATACCAATGTACATATTGTACCTTTTGTTTGCTAGTCTACTAAATTTTGGATTGATACAAGTGTTAATATTTATGTGTGTGTGTGTGTGTGTTGATATTTGTTGTTTTCCTCTTGCCCGATCACAAGGGATTACCCCATTCTATTTGGGGACAAATCACATGCTTCCATTTGTGGTGTTGACACAACAAATATGAAGTTTACTTTGAGAAAGATCGTGGAGTTTAAGAATGTGCAACATTTTCCTAGTAAATAATAATCTCATTAGTGGCTCCCTTCTCTATACATAAAGTTTTGAGTTAGTTTTTGAATCCAGAAAAGTAGTCATATCAAAGTATTGACCATTTGTGGTGAAATCTATGAGTGCAGAGATCTATTCCCCTTTTCTGTTATGAACCATACACATTCTAGTGTTAATGAAACCAATGTTTTCCAATTCATGACTTTGTCACGCTAGCTTCAGTTGCAGCATTACATGACTTACCAAATGAATTTAGTCTCGAGATTCACATTAGCCTTAAGGATCTAAGTGACAAGCTTGCGTGCAAGCTAAGGAACCTTGCAAGGCTCAAAATACTACAAAAGAGACAAATTGGCATCACTAGAGATAATACATTCTAATCTATGTGAGATGGATGGTGCATTGACAGAATGTGGAAAGAAATATTTGATGACGTCGATAGATGATTCCACTGGATATTTTTACGCATTTGTGTTAAACCTAAAGATGAGGTTCTACAACACTTTAAAGTCTATAAGGGCATCTCCAAGGCGGACCCGTAAACGTCCCGCAACCGTCCGAACCGCGTTGTCCGGATCACAGAACTCATGCAACGTCGACCTGTATCGGTCCGTAGGGCGGCCAGACGCGATTTCTCCCGCAAATTGGAGACAAAAGTGTGGGAGGTTTGCGGGAGTCCGGACATCCAAAATGTAGGACTCCGACACCCCCGGCCCACCAAATCCCCCCTTCCGGTCCCATTTCCTTCCAATCCGCCCCTTCTCCCCCTTGCTTTGCATCCGCACCATCCACCTCCACCGTCGTTGATGTTCATCTCTGGCCGCCACAGAGGCATTGCCGGACGTCCGCAACCAGCACGGACGCGCCCGCTCGCCGTTCGGATGGAGCTTTCAGCCCTAGAGCTGTTTGCATCTAGGTACACTCTGCCCCCTGTCGACGACCTCCATGGCGGACACCACGCCCGGCAGGTGTTCGGTCAAATGTCATTGAGCTTATTTTCAAATGCTATGTCAGTTTTTAGAGTACATAGTATGGTGAGCTACTCGATCATGGAGGATGAGTTGTTGTGCGATGCATGGCTGGTCGTATCCGCGGATTTCATGGGCAGGACCAGAGGGCCGCCATTCTGGGAGCAAGTGCATGAAAAGTTTCACGCATGAAAGCACATTGCGCCCTACGACATGTACATCATTCAACGACGCAACGTGAGGTCGTTGTCGTATCGCTGACACGCTATCCAGGTCAGCGTCATCAATTTTTGCAACTTGGTTAGTTAGCTCGAGGCAAGGTGACCATTGCACGCGGACATGGAAGAGATGGTAAGTTTTACTTCCTCTTACTCAACTTGTTGATTGATTCATTCACTCAATGTTCGTCTACACATTGTATGTAGCCCGCACGCGCCACCATGGTGTACCACAGGTCAGACGGACGACCATTTACATGCACACACCGTTAGATGAAGCTGAAGGGGAAGTGTGTGTGTGGGGGGGGGGGGGCATGATCCGTTCATGAAAAATTTGTTGGACATCCGGGATCTAGTCGAATTTGAGACCTTGTTGTACTAGACTTAATTTGCATGTTATGTGTGGATGATTTGTGCTATTTTCTATCTGAACTTTGATGAATATCGGCCGGTTTGCATGAATTTCGCCTCCTTTGTTAAAATGTGTTTTCAAATGTATGCGGCTAGCGTTGGATGGCTGCCTTCCGCATCCATGTCCGCGGACTGCCCCCCTCCCCCGGGATGCGAGAGGTTTTTTGCGGATTGCTGTTGGAGATGCCCTAAGGCAAAATGTGAAAATCAATTTGAAAGAAAAATTACAAGAGTTCGGTCAAATCGTGGTGTTCAAATTAGTTCATTTTCTTTGTGCGGAACATGATATTATTCATTAAAGGATGCCTCCCCAAAAGAAAAAACCGTCCATAACATATTTGGTTAATGCTACACATAGGGTTTATCCAAGGCATGTTGGGAGGCTACATTGACATCTTGTTCTGACTAAAATTCCCATAAAGGATAAAAAACTACTCCCTATGAGTAATGGAAGAAGAAAAGTATAGCACTCTCTTACATGCACACACGTTCATTATTGTCTAGTTTGGCCTCATGCCTTTGACCCTGTGGGTCTGTATAGAACCTTTTACTTGTTTTGCTCCTCATGTTGTAAATGCTGTAAGGGCTTCAGTTCACTAAAGTCGGGCAAACGCCTCATTTCTAAAACATGCACACACGGCTTGTAAAAAGTCAATGTGCAATACTCCAAAATCATAAACTTGGGCCAAACATCACGCACTTTGTTTTTCTGGGCTATGCTCATCATAACGTTTGCTTATATAATAAAGTCTAAGGATACTATATTTTTCGACAAGAGACATACCTAACACTTCTAGACAAGAAGCTGATGAGATTTCTGAATCTGCCATTCCAATAAAAAAATAGAAATGAACACGTAATGGTCTTATAGGGCAAGACAATAAAGCTCCTGCTAGGAGTAAGATATAGAGACTGGAAAATCTTTTGACGATGATTTCAGTGGGTACCTAATGGATGCTAGTCCGAGCAGAAGCGCACCAACGGCGCCGAAAAGTTTGCTGACACTGACGATCGTGGCCGCACCACCGACGGGCACCAATCCTTTTTTTCTTTCTTGATGAAAGATAACGGGCGCCAATTCTACCACGCGCAGGGCCGCTGCCGCCGTCATAACATCGCGTGCCACCCAACTTGCCGCTACCAGCTTCCCAGCAGGGGCGTCGCTCCGAAGTCCACGGAGCCCAGCCCGCTCGGACTTACCGTGTCACCAATACTCCCCAAAAGCGAGTGGATTGTCCATTCTAAATCTGGAATTTGGCCCCGATAGCAAACGCTGGTCGGACCGCTTGGATCCCTTTCCAAAACACGGAGCCGTTGGCCGGGGCACTGAAAGGATTCCCATTTGGGAAATACTTAGCCTTAAGCAACTGAGCCCAGAGACTCGTCTCGTTTTGGGCAAGCCGCCACCACCATTTGGACAGAAGGGCTACGTTCATAAGTTTGAAGTTTAGGATTCCCAAGCCTCCGAATTTTTTTGGCCTACAGACAGCCGCCCACTTTACCAGGTGATATTTCCGCTTGATACCAGTTCCTTCCCAAAAGAACCGGGATCGCGGTGTATCTAGCTTAGCGTGCACGCCATCAGCTAATAAGAACATCCCCATAGTGAATAGGGGCAGGGAAGAGAGGCTCGAGTTAGTTAAAATGAGCCTAACCGCAGAGGACATAAAACGCCCACGCCACGGGCTAACCCTATTGGCCACCTTCCCATATAGCGGCTCCCACTCTGAAATCGAAAGTTTACGATGGGATATAGGAAGCCCCAGATACTTTATTGGAAAGCTCCCAAGCTTGCAATTAAGTAGATTGCGGCACGCCGACTTTGATGGTCGTCCATCCCCATGGTGATGACCTCGCTTTTAAGAAAATTAATTTTGAGTCCGGACAGGATCTCAAAGGCTAATAACAAAAGCTTAATCGATGCGATACTATGATCGTCGGGCTTAAACAAAAGCAAGGTATCGTCTGCGTATTGTAGATGGGTCACACCACCCGGGATGAGGTGTGGAACGAGTCCCTTAACATGACCAGCCTCGCTGGCCTTGGACAACATAGCTGCCAAAGCGTCTGCCACAAAATTAAAGATAAGTGGGGAGATGGGATCGCCCAGTCTTAACCCTTTCCTATTACGGAAGAACTTCCCCATTTCGCCATTGACAATAACCGAGGTGTTGCCACTCGAGATCAGATGCATGATCCGGTGTACGAAACCCGCCTCAAATACCTTTTTGAGGAGGACTTCCCGCACAAACTCCCAGTTTACGCGGTCGTATGCTTTTTCAAAATCGAGCTTGAGGATAACGCCCTGTCCACGAGTACGTTTTAACTCGTGGATTATCTCCATGAGCGCAATAGGCCCTTCAAGAATGTTTCTACCCTTAAGGAAAGCGGTCTGGCTCTTATGGATAACTCGTTGGGCAACCGGCGCTAACCTAGAGGCAAAGGCTTTGGCACATAACTTGAAGGGAACATTTAGGAGCGTGATCGGACGGAACAGCTTGATTGTATCCGCCCCTTTGACCTTGGGAATCAAACAAATCGCCCCATAATTAAGTCTCGAGAGGTCAACCGTACCTAGGGCGAAGCCATTAATAATAGCTTGGAAGAGTTCTCTAAGGAAAGGCCAAGACTTTTTGAAGAACTCTACAGGCCAGCCATCCGGGCCTGGAGCCGTGTCGTTCTTCATGCCCGCAAGCGCTAGGTCAATCTCTTGTGGCGTAAAGGACAGCATGAGTGCGTCGTTTTCCTGTTGAGACACCCTCTCCTCCGGGCCCCATAAGTCTTCCCTAAGACTTAAGCCTTTCTCTTCGGCTGTTCCCAACAACTCGACAAAGAAATCGAAGATGTGCTTAACGATTTCAGACTGGGACACCAGAGTCCCATGCTCCGACTGAAGTCTTAGGATGGTACTCTTGCGTTTACGGCCGTTGGCGTACGCGTGGAAGTAGCCGGTGTTGGCGTCACCTTTCACGACCCACTTGACGTCGCCCCTACGTCGCCAGTACTCCTCCTCTGCTCTAAGGATAGACAAGACCTGGTTTTCCAGAGAGTATCGGTGCTCCCATTCGTCGCCAGAGAAAGGTCTGGCATCCGCCTGCGCGTCTAAACTCGCGATTTCTTCCACGATGCGTTCCCTTTCCCTTTTGGACTCGCTGCCGTGGTTGGCCCCCCATCCCCTGAGGAAAGCCCGCAAAGCCGCAGCCGCCGTGGACCAGAACTCTACTGGTCCTCTTTGACACCCCACCTGGTCTCCAATCAAGGCCCAATGAGTCGTGACCAACTGACAGAAGCCCTCGTGTTCGAACCACGCCGTCTCGAAGAAAAATCTACGGCTGCGACGCCTACTATCCTCCCCTGACGACAGAATTAAAGGGACATGATCTGAACCAATGCGCGTCTCGGCCATTAAGGTACAGAGGGGGAACAGGGCCTCCCAATCGCTTGAACAAAAAACACGGTCGAGAACACATCGCACTGGAACCCGCTGTTTGTTAGTCCAAGTGTACCTTGCACCTGTCCGCGCAATTTCCCTAAGAGCCGCGGCCGCAATAGCATTGTTGAAAAGGGTTACCCTAGCCCAGTCAATGTTGCTATTGCTCTTGTCCGCCCCCGAGCGGATCAAGTTAAAGTCCCCGCCCACCACGATGGGCAAGTTGGCCGCTCGCTTGGCCCCGACCAAGGTTGTGATTTCCCCCAAGAAATCTGCAGACCTCGCGTGGTCCACCGGCCCGTAGACACTGACAATCACCCAAGTAGCCATGGATACCCGGTGACGAAAACAGTAACTGCAATATAGAATAAACCCGGCTCCCACGCAATAACATCACAGATATCTCTATTACAACCCATCAGCTGACCTCCAGAGTGCCCCATGGAAGGGGTCCAAAACCAATCAAAACGTTGTAAAGGATCATACGCCACTAAATCTCTAAACGAGAAATCAGCCTTAATAGTCTCTTGGAGCGCAACAAAATCTATGTGTTCTTTAGACATATACTCTCTGAGCTGCGTACGCCGCCCCCCATGGCCGCATCCGCGAATGTTCCAGAAGATGTATCTCATCAGATAACCCTATTACGCAGGCGAACTCCACGGGAGCTCACCGCCTTGGCCACACGCTTCCTTGCCGGTGCTCGGCTGGAAGAAGGCAAGTCCGAGGCCACCCGGCCTCGTCTTCCTCGTTGGGCAAATCTACTGCACCAGCCCCTACTGGTAGCACGGCCTGACCGTCCGCGGGCTGCACAACCGCACAACGGGCGGCAGCAGCCGCAAGAGCGGCCTGAGCATCTTCATGCGCGCGAACTAAGGGAATGATATCCAAAGGCGAGGAATCTAGTGCAACGCCACTATCGTGAAGAATCTCAGCTAGATGGACGTCAGAAAAGGCATTTAAGATCTTGTAAGAGGGGGAAGGGTTACCTGTCACGTCCATGTTCTTGTCAGCCGCACGGAGCTTGGCGCTTTCCAACGAGGACAAGTCCCCGAGCTTGGCCTTGGCGCGCACGCTAGGAGCCCGGGTCGCCACCGGAGTCGCTCTCGAACGCTTGGCCTTGGTCGCCGGCCCTGGCGCCTCCAGAGCCGCTCCTAGCTCTCCTCCCAGCGCATCGATCGCACCCGCCGCCTCCTTGGCCACCGTCTTGTTCCCTGGTTTCCTCCCTGCTGTCTTCTTGCCCTGCCGCCCGGAGCCGCTCGACATCCGCTTGCCCGAGGCCGGGGTAAGGTCAGTTGCCTCGCATCCTGACCCCGAGCCCCCTGCGCGCGCTGGAGAGGCAGTCAAAGGGTCTGACTCCTTCGACACCAGCGGCAAGGGCACAGGCTTGATTTGAGGCAAGTTGGAGCCGTACTGGTCGAAAGACTGATCCAGGGAGCGGGCGAGGGGGGGGGGAAACTAACAGCAGTGTCTTGAGTAGCTATCACACCCAACTTTTCCCAAGTCTCCGTGTCAATGGAAGTATCTGGAATGCTCTCTTCGGGTTCCTCATGCATCTCGCCCATCTCCACATCTTGGCCAGCCGGGGCCGCCCCCGCGCCCGGCGCCACCTGCTGGTGCCCCCCAGCCGCAGAGTTGCCCGTTGCCGCACCCTTAACAACTTGCTTGGAGTGAATCACCACGGCTGCCCCGGGCTTGAGTTTGAGCTGCCCGCCCGCACCATGCTGGCTTTCTGAAAGGGGGGCGGATGGGCCCGCCCCAGACGCACCACTTCCGTCCCCCAGCCTCCGCGGCATCCGCTCCACCTCCACCTTGATCTGGTACCCTTCTTGGTTAAACCACACCTCTACCGTGCCGTTAAGTTTAGCCGGCGACTTACAAGCCAGTTTCATCCTCACAGGCCCCAACTTTATGAGGGAAAGCTCGTCGACCACGATCGGCCGTCCCAGCATCTTAAACACCTCCTTGATACGCTCAAGTAGTAGAATCGCTTGGCGTTGCGTAGGGGCGCTACTGTGGGCTATTTGGACGACGCGCAATAAAATTACGATTGAGAAAAAAATTCCTAACCACCCTGCGGATGTGATCTTCAAATGTCACCTTTTCTTACAGACTTGGACTCCGCTGGGGAAGGAGCGCGATGCTGAGCGCATGTCGGAGGCCATGGAGCTCTAGCCAAAAAAACAAAATAGTGCACTTTTTCAAAGTTTCTTTCCCAGCCAATTTTTGATTTTTTTGCCACGAGCGCCCACAATGTTCAAACACCATGAAATTTTGCAGGCACATTGAGCACCCGAGCATCTTGTATGTCAACATTTCTCATATTTTTTAATTTGTTTTCTAATTTTTTTCGAATTTACTGTTCACCGACGTACATATTTATGGTTTTTCCTTTGTCACGAGCTCCTGGAATGTCTAAATAGCACAAAAAATTTCACGCACCTCGCGCACCCAAGGAACTTTGATCCCATAAATTTTCAGATTTTTTTTGACTTTTTTGCTATTTTTTGGATTTACTGTTCATGCGGACGGAAACCGCCCGAAGCGGCGTGAGGGACGAAAACTATCCGGTTTTGATAGTTGAGGGATGAAAGCTATCCGGTTTTGAGTTGAGGGACGGTTTCTAAACTCTCGGAAGAGTTCGAGGACAAAAAATATACTTATCCCTAACTAATATATCATGCAAGTATTAGCTTTAGCTGGAGGAACCCTCTTGCCCAGGACAACTAATGGGTGTGAGTGCCGACAGAGACGATGAATGCAGTGGAAACGACCTTGCGTACGACGACGACGACATCCCTTGCCACACGTTTTCTTAGTAGTACTACAACGCTCGAGCTAATTACAATTTGAAGTGTACTTAATGAGGCAACATGTATAGCTAAAGACTACAGAGAGTGTGGACAAACGAGAGTACTCACATTAGTTACTTGACGAAACTAGCCAGTGTTGCTGGAAATTTGAACATACGAGCAAGTGATCTATGACAAAGACGAGTGGGATAACACTGGCCACGTAGCCGAACACATGTTGCAATGCAGTGTTGATGCCCAAATGAAGCAATCTACCATGCAGTTGATGTTTAAACCATCGGTATTTTCTGTGGCTAAACTATCGAGAGGCTCTAGTATTTTGCATGATCCATAGACTAGGCAGGTGTTTGTTAGGATGTCCATGAGATTAACCACCCACAAGTCTGATCGGTGACAAAGAAAAGCTGGATGAAATTAGCCATACAATCGAGGAAGCAATGTACTAGCAAAAGTCCTATGCTTAAACTACCTCCAATTGTTGGTGACTAAAATAACAGGGTACCATCTGTTCCCTGTTGGAAAGCGTATTGCATTTAGCTCGGGATCTCATCCAAGTAGAACTACCGGAAAGGCGAGCAATGAAAGAGAAGAGCAGAGTGAAGATAGCCACATGTAATCTTTGAATCGTCTGGATCATTCACCAAACCTGCGAAGAATATACATGGCTCTCAATGTTCCCTGCCTTCTATTTTTAAAGACACCAATTTAGCTATTTGCAAATCAGCAAAGTTACCATACTATGGCCCGGGTGAAAGACAAAAGAAAAGACAGAAAATCAACCGTGAAAATCCTATGCTTGCAAGTATTGACAATTTTGTATTAACTTGTGAAATTACCACCCCGTTAATTAATAGGCTCAAGACATTCCAAAAGGCGGCACCATCAAAGCGTAAAGTAAAATTAGCTATTTTACCTTTAAGAGCATCTTCAACAGCCGCGCTTCGCGCCACGCGCTAAAAACTAGTTTGTCGCGCGCCGTTCGCCTGGTTTTGCGCGGCCGCCATCGTTGGCTCCAACAGCCGCGCTAAAATGCAGCACGCGCGCCGCTCCAGCAGCGCGCAAAAAATGCAGCGCGCGTGACTCGCACAAACAACATATACATTTCAAATAGAAGCAAAAATGATCAAACTAACAAAATAAATCAACAATAAATAGTTCAATTTCGTTATTACAACTCAAACAAATAGTTTATCGTTCAGTACAATAAATAGTGCAATAAACACAACAAATAGTTCATGAACAATACAATGTCGAACGCAGAAATCATGCTCTTTGTCGTCCATGCCATGCACACCACTCCTCAATGAGATTCTTCTGAAGATCATTGTGCGCTGCGGGACGCCGAATGGCATGTTAGGAGGCAACAAAACGGGCCACTCTTTCAGCCCTCCGTCGCACTCGCACGGAATGTCCCAAGAGCTCATACTATGAGTAGTCAAAATCTCGGCCATGCTCATTCTCGATGATCATGTTGTGCATGATCACACAAGCGTGCATGATGTACCAAAGCATGTTTTGATCCCAAAATCTAGCCGGTTCTCTCACAATAGCAAATTGGGCTTGCAAAATCCCAAAATCTCTCTCCACATCTTTTCTAGCCGCCGTCTGAGCATTGTGGAAATCAAGATTTTTCTTACCTTCCGGCTTTTTCAACGCCTTCACGAAGGTTTGCCACTTTGGATAGATGCCATCCGCTAGATAATAGCCATAGTTGTATGTACGACCATTTGCTACAAACTGCACCGGTGGCAACTCACCATTTGCAATCTTATTCATCAGTGGTGACCGGTTGACAACATTGATGTCATTCAAAGATCCAGGCATTCCAAAGAATGCATGCCAAATCCAAGTCTTTTGATCGGCCACCGCTTCAAGGATTATAGTGGAACCCTTTTTTGGCCGTGGAATTGCCCATGCCATGCCTTTGGATAATTCTTCCAACTCCAATGCATGCTGGAACAGTCGCCGGGTGGCGCGGGCGGCGGCGGCGGCGGCGCGGCTGGATGGGTGGTGGGAGTTGCGAGCGAGCGCGCGAGAGTCCAGCGCGCGGGACCGGGCGCAGCAAATAAGCGGCGCGCGATTGAGTTTCGGCCCGCGCGCTAACTACATATGCCGCGCGCACTGTTTTTGCGCGCCCGCTGGAGCAACTATACCAGTTGCGCGCGCGCTAAAACGGGCAATTTTGCGGCGCGGCATTAGTTTGGCGCGCCTGTTGGAGATGCTCTAAGTACTTAGTAGGCTCGCGATGACAGTCCAATAATAGAATAGATGTTTAGCCACCGTGTCATATTTTTGCCGGTTGTGGCATTTTGTTTTAGGTTTTGCTTTTCCTTACGTACCTCAGATGAGATTCTTATTTAATAAAATGGTTGCGTGGATAGCTTGATACAGAAGCCGAAATAATAGGCTCAGAAAATTTACCATGTAAAAATATGCCGAGTCCGCCCGAGGGGCCGGGGTCCCCCCGCGCCTAGGGTTCCCCCCGCGCCTCCGCCGCCGACGGCCGCCCTCCCCTCCCCTCCCGCGCCTCCTCCCGCCGGTCGCGCGCGCCGCACCGCGCCCCCCTTCCAGCCCCACCCTCGCGTCGCCTCCCCGAGCGAGGCGACCGGGGGCCCATCTTCCCGCCCCCAGCGCCTCCCCCTCCCCTTCCCCTCCTCCCGCCGCTGCCGGCCTGCGCCACCGGGCCCTGCCCGCGTGGTGTTGGCGGCGGCGGCGGCCTTCCCTTCCCCGCGCGCGGAGCCATGGCTCGGGTTGTGGCGTCCCGTGACGGTGCTCCTCGGTCGATGGTGGTTCCGGCAGCGGCGGCTGCTCCAGGCGACGCAGCTCCGGGTGGCCTAGAGGCCGCGGCGCGGCCACTTGGCGGCGGGCCGGCGCCCTCCCGGCCCAGATGGGCCCTATCTGGGTCTGGGCGGGCCTGACTCGGTCTCGCCTGCGGCGGCTCCGGCGAGGGCGGTGGTGGAGCGGCTCGTGCGGGGGGTTGTCGAGACAGCGACACGTCTACTGCAGCTCGGCGACGGGTGCTTCACGAGCCTCTTTTGGGCTCGGCCGGGCCTCGAGGGCCTGGTACGCTCCCCTTGCCGCGTCCGGTCGGTGACCGCCGATGGCAGTGGAGATTGTCTCCTCCGGCGTGGCTGTTGTCGCTGCCGCTCCTCGTTCCCGGCTGCTCCCTCTCGTCCTCGTCGGTCTCGCTTCGATGACCATGGTGAGGCGGCGGTGATGATGGCAAGACCGTGGTAGCGCACGTTCATGGGTGGCTTGTCTGGTGGAGCGCGTCAGACCGTTCGGGGTTGTGGGTGTTTGGCGGATGGGAGAAATCCGTGCTGGCTTGCCGGCACCGATGCGGTGACGCCCGTGGGCGCCATCGTTCCTTCCTGAAGGGCGTCGGGTCTTCCCCTTCCCCACGCCCCTCCGCGTACCGGGGGAAACCCTAGGACCTGTCCGGGCAGCAGCGTCGTCGTCGTCGTGTTTCTTCCTGAAGGTGTTGCTTGGTATGCGGAGGTTCGAGGTGCCTGGAGCGAGGTGATACATCTCCGGTGGGCGCAACAGTTTCGGGTTATCATCGTTTTTGTCGATCCGACGCTGTTTACATTATTTTCTCTCTTCTTTCTCTTTTGTTTCTTTTGGGCATGCTTGTGTTGTTTGCCCCAGCATTGGATTCCGGGCGGTTGCTATATCTATATAGCAGGGCGAAAGCCTTTTTCTTAGCAAAATATGCCGAGTCTACATTTGACCATCAACGCTATTTTATCAATATAAACACCAGATTATCCTGACAAGGAGGAGCAGGAGAAAAGCAGCCACGAAATTCCAGGATCAATGCACCATGTATCCCCAGCTCAAACCACTAACACTTTCGGTTCACTAAAATACCAAAGGCATGAGAGCCATTACATTTTAATAAGATCCAGATGAAGCTTTCAAGCAGCTACCGCTAAAGCCCATATCCCACCAAACGATCTAAGGACGCAGCACCTCGAACTCTTCCACGCCTTACCTGACTCATGAAACTCTTGATTTGACCAAGTTCATGTATGTCCTGAGCCCTGACTCGCTGATCTCTTGAAGAAAAAATATATTCAGTTGATAAGTTCACCAGAAAGGGACTTTTCTCCAGTCCCCTGTAGTCTGTTGAGCAAACTAATTAAACCAGCCAACTAAAAACAGAAAGGACAAGATATGTTTTATTCTTTTGACTAAACGAAAGACAAAAGTTAGATCTGCAAACTGATCACTTGGCTGAAATCCACCATGCAGATGAGGCATATGTCCACACGGGTGCCCCTACACCCTTTATGAACAGTAGATTCAAAATAAATTGAAAACAAAATAAAAAAATCTGAAATTTTGGGACATCAAACATGATCAAACTTTGGATGTTCTTGCAAAGTTTCAGCTACAAATAACATTCGAGGAGCTCTCACCTTTTTTTTGAAAAGGAGGAATGCCCCCGGCCTCTGCATTAGAATGATGCATGCAACCATTTCATTTAATGGAAGTACGTAAACAAAGTCTGAGATCCAGCGATGGCTCACAAAAGGAGCCAAAATGAAGCAAAAAGTAAAAGCCTAAGATGCCACGTTCGGTGAAAAACAGGCTACGATGATTATACATCTAGCCTAGTATTACCTCGTCATCCAAATTGGTTGAAGATAGCCCGTGCTACCAAGGATAACTTACTAAATTGAAAATGGATGGCGAGCCGTGGCAATGGAGGGTGCCCGCCATTAGTCGCTCGCCACTGTTAGCGTAACCCAGGCCAAAAAAAATAACGCTGCAATGACATCATTTTTCGCTGCCACCACAGCAAAAATTAACCAAAAATACTGTCATGGCAGCATTTTTCAGTTTAATAGTAATATTAATATCATATAGGGTAGCATTATATAACACAATTTAACAATAACAATAACAGTAACATTTAAGTTTAACAACACTCTTAATTTTAATACTTCAACATAAACGTAATACAGTATAACATGTCCAACGAAGTACTAATACCATATAGCTAGCATGCCTACGAACTCGGGATCAGCACCGAGAACTATGGTGAGCCGGGGGAGTTGTAGACCACCATGATGATGTCATCAGGTTCGTGAAGAAACATCAAGACCGTCTTTCCAGCTTCCATCTTGTAGGCTGCTGCAAGGTCTCTACGACGAGGGCAACCGAAAAAGGTCCGGTCTGCATCATCGGTGACAAGAACGCTGAAGTATGTGTCATTTTTTAACATGCAACTTGAGCTCAAATGTGAGCTCCTCATTGATGGCCACATTCACCTTCTCCAGGAACTATATATATGCGAGCAACTCATCAGCTACAACATTTTGAATTAAAACATACCGTCCTCGATTGAAAGTTCTCGGAAAGTTTTACATGGATGTCCTTTGATTTTATAATCACCTTGTTGCACACACCTACCCTGTTGTCGCCACACGTGGCGCACACGCGGTCCATTTGCTACATTCAGGTTGACAAATTAAACATAAATCATAATGAAAATGATGAAAAGAAAATGCTTACGAAACATGAAGAAAACACATTTCAAAGAAACATGAAGAAAACGCATAGTTCATGGCATAAGTTACAGTAGCATGATTAGTAAAACAATAAAATAAGCCTTAGAACTGTAAATGGACGAAAAAAATTGAGTGCTAAAAATTGGAAATATTGAACACCGGAAATTTGGTGAAACAAAAATTAATCAACATTTCGCCAGAACGTTGGCATACATTTTGAATCCCTACAAATATTAAGTACCACTAAAGTGAAGGTAATACAATATACAAACAATTGTTCTTGAAAATTCATGAGTAAGACTGTTCAAATAGTATGAGTAAGACTGTTCAAATAGTAAGACTGTAATGGATTGTGATGGAGGCGATGACAAGGCCTCCCTCTCTCACCGTGCCAACTCAAGAGAGTGTACTTCCAATCGCTCGAGGGCAAGATTGTGACAAAGCTCCCAGCCTGACAGGGGAGGAACATTACTACAATTGGTCGAAGTACTTTGATCAAGTCCGTCCCCACCTTGCAGGCAATATATCACATCACCCCTCTCGCCTTCCCAGCGGGAGTTCTCAATAGCATTAAGATGGTGGAGCGGGATTTCCTTTGGTTGGCGGCGGATAAGACCTCATGAGCGAAGTGCAAGGTTAATAGGGAAACTGTCCGCCACCCCACCCATCTAGGGGGACTCGTTGTGATCCATCTCAAAGAATTCGCGAGGGCGTTGCGGTTGCGATGGCCATGGCTTTAGTGAACTGACCCGAGAAAGTTGTGGATTAGCATGGGCAACCCTTGTGATGCCGTGGATATGGAGCTATTCTACTCCATCACCATTGACAATGGGGCCAAGGCGCCATTCTTGGCCTCGAGGCCAAAAGACATTGCCCCCTTGTATATGAAACCTCCGGAAGGAAGAGGTGAATGTTCGCTAGGCCCTTACTGAGAATGTGTGGATTATGCGGATCAAGTTAACCGAAGATTTTACCAGCTTACATTCGAGTATCTCGAGCTTTGGACCACCTTTTATTTATCTAGCTTGCAAGCCTACTTTTTATCGTGAGGCTAGCCGAGATTACAGTTCTATCTAACATTTGATTATGGTACTCCTTTACCTGTTAACTCACCCATTGGTTTAAAATGAATGAACGGTCCATATTCAATTTAGGGTACCCTAAAAGAGGTGAAACTCAATCGTGATATCTTTTGGCATAGTGATAAAATTGTAATCGAATGGGAGCCTGTCAGGATTCAAGCGTCGGATCTACCTTGAAAATACGGGGAGTAACTGTTTTTCTCTTCCTCGAAAGTTGAGGGATGTTTAATACTTTATTTACTTGATGAAACTAGCCAATGTTATTGGAAATTTGTACATATGGGCGAGTGATCTATGACAAAGACGAGTGTGATAACATTGGCCATGGAGCCGAACACATGCTGCAGATGCAAAGTTGATATCCAAATGAAGCAAATCTATCAGGTAGTTGATGTTTAAACCATCAGTATTTTCTAGTGGCTAAACTATCAAGAGGCTCTAGTTTTGCATGATCCATAAACTAGGCAAGTGTTTTTTTTATGATGTCCATGAAATTAACCACCTAAAAGTATGATCGATGACAAAGAAAAGTAGGATGATAACAGCCATACGAAGTTGGAAGAATGTAGCAAATGTCCTATGCTTGAACTACCTCCTATTCTTGGTGACTAAAATAACAGGGTACAATCTGTTGGAAAGAGTATTGCAGTTAGCTCAGGATCTCTCATCCAAAGTAGAACTACGGGAAAGGTGAGCAATGAAAGAGAAAAGCAGAGTGAAGATAGCCGCATGTAATCTTTGAATCGTCTGGATCGTTCACCAAACCTGGGAAGAATATACATGACTCTCAATGTTTCCTGCCTTCTATTTTTCAACAAAAATTTAGCTATTTGCTAATCAGCGAAGTTATCATACTACGGCCCAGGTGAAAGCCAAAAAAGACAAAAAACAACAACCGTGGATTCAAAGAGCAAGAAGGGAAACATATACTACTCTGATAAATCCTATGATTCCAAGCACTGACAATTTTGTATTAACCTGTGAAATTACCTCCCAGTTAATAATTTTGAGACATTCCAAAAGGCAGCAGCATCAAAGTGTAAAGTGAAATTAGCAATTTTACTTGTAAGTAGTTAGTAGACTTGGGAAATATTCATGTAAAACACTACAGATTGTCCTGTGGTGAGTTATCCAAAAGGCTATCAATGACTAGGAGGCGTAGGAGAAAACCAGCCAAGAAATTCCAGGACGAATGCACCATGTATCCCCGAGCTCAAACCACTATCACTTTCGATTCACTAAAATACCAAAGGCATGAGAGCCATTACATTTTAATAAGATCCAGATGAAGCTTTCATGCAGCTACCACTGAAGCACATATCGCACCAAACGTTCTAAGGACGCAGCACCTCAAACTATTCGACGCCTCAGCTGCAGCCATCACGGCAGGCATCTCTTCCTCATAATAGACCCCCCACCACCGACGCACACACATTTCAAAACGCATCTTGCCTACAGAAAAAGAAACATTAGCTTTGCATCTAGCCAGCACTCTCCCAATGTTGAGCTCTGCCAGGAAGAACGGCAGCATAGACAGGAAGCTGCAGCTGCAAGCGATCACCAACGCGAGCAAGCATCTGCAGACGATACTTATGTGTACACACTGTCGGTTACAACTTAATAACAGCGAAAATAATTTCCTTTTACACACTGTCGGTTTCTATACAGGGGAAGAAGAGGATATCAGAAAAGTGAAAATCAAATCAAATCAACAAGGTTGGCAGAAAAATCAAATAAAGAAGAAAAGAAGTTTGGATACTAAATGGGGTCAGTCTTTTCCTTTAAGGGATGGCGAAGTCCACATCACCTACTCATCAAACTCTTTCATTTGACCTAGTTAATATATGTCCTGAGTCCTGACTTGCTAAGTTCACCAGAAAGGGAACCCTCTCCAGTCCTCTGTAGTCTGTTGAGCAAACTAAAACCAATCAGCTAAAAATAAAAGGACAATATATGTTTTATTATTTTGACTAAATAAATGAAGGAAAAAAGTTTTTTGCGAAAATAAACCAAATGTATTATAAATGTTCATTAGAAGTACAAAACACACCAAACATAATAAAAATGACATCAAGATCCCTGGATCACCGAATGACCCGTACCATCGTCGCAACGAAGCCGACGCGCTACTGTGGCTGCTCCCATACCAGAGCCGATCTAGCCTTGTCGATGACAGCCGAAAAGTCACGTAGGACAAAAGTTAGATTGTGTCATGAAAGAAGTAAGAGTTTGGAGATCTCGAAGATTTGCTCGTTTCTTTTAGACTTTATTTTGTAATCGTTGTAGTCAACTCATGTATCTCTACCATGTACAATTTGCTAGTACTATAATATATCATGGTATTGGTTGTAAAAAAAAAAGGGTTGCTGGCCTTGGGATGCTCATAGACCACAACTGGACAGAGATAGGACATGTACATGTAGGTGCTGCGTCTCTCCGGACATTTGGCTTCCTTAGTACATATGCAGCAGTTGCCACTTTCCCCATGAATCATTAATGAATTAACAGATTTGTGGCAAATTGTCATTTTCAGGGAAGCATTTGAGGATTTTGATCCCAACGTGCTGGCGAAGATGAACGCCAACGACATTGCCGCGATCAGCGGTAGTTAGGAACTCAAGCTAGTGGAGTGCAGAGTGCGGTGCATCGTGGAGAACGCTAAGTGCATAAGAAAGGCAAGCGCATCAGGATTTTTGTTTATTTCTAGTGAAATTCTTCTACAAAGATATTACAATGGCGAAAAAAGTTGGCTAAATAATTAAGGGAACAATGACAGAGTAGGGCGTTTCGGTGCCCAGGCTCATCTGCACCCGGCTAGAAAAAAACAAAAAAATTCAAAAAATTCTAATTTTTTTGTGCGGTAGACAATTTGATGCGTGAGGCCCGCTCCAAATTTCAAGTCATTTGGACATCTGAGAAGATCTCAGCAAAAAAGACAAATCGGGCCAAAACAGTACATGAACGGTAAACATTTTTACAGACCCCCAATTTGCCTTTTTTTCTGAGAGCTCCTCATATGTCTAAATGACTTGAAAATTGGAGCGGACCTCACGCATCAAATTGTCTACCGCACAAAAAAATTGGAAGTTTTTGAATTTTTCTTGTATTTGTTTTGATTTTTTTCGTCAGTACGGGTGCAGATGAGCTCTGGTGCAGATATGGATTTTCGACAATGGCGTGGCTGTATAAACCGACCAACTTTAGCTGTGAAGCATCACATAAAAACTTATGACTATTCTATGCATGTGCAGGTGCCGAAGGAGTTTGGGTCTTTCGGTGGGTACATCTAGGGGCACATCTAGAGGTGCGCACTAAGGAGCTTTGTTACAGCCCAGGCCCGATGCCGCAGCAGCTGAGGTGGCGCTCGTGTCTGGAGCGATATGTTAGAGGCCCGACGGTGTTTGAGATTCACGTCGATCTCGCTAGGTAGATTTAGAGTAGTTTAGTTAAGTTTTGTACAAATTTGAAGTAAAATTTGATGTAATATGTTGGAATTATGCTTTGAATAATTTGAAAGTCCAGACACCAGGGAAAGATTTAGGGGCTAGCGTTAGGCGCGGGCCTTGGGCCCTTGGCGTGCGTCCGCGGACATATCCAAACATTTCAGCAGACAAACGGGGTTGTCTGTTTGAGTGAGGGCTACCGTTGGAGATGCCCTTAGTTACTTGATGAAAGTAGCCAATGTTACTGGAAATTTGAAAATATGGGCGGGTGATCTATGACAAAGACGAGTGGGATAATATTGGCCACGGAGCCGAACGCATGCTGCAGATGTAATGTTGATGTCCAAATGAAGCAAATCTATGATGCAGTTGATGTTTAAACCATCAGTATTTTCTAGTGGCTAAACTATCAAGAGGCTCTAGTATTTTGCATGATCCATAAACTAGGCAGGTGTTTGTTACGATGTCTATGAAATTAATAACCACCTAAAAGGCTGTTCGGTGACAAAGAAAAGCAGGATGATATTAGCCTTGCAATTCAGGAAGAACTGTAGCAAATGTACTATGCTTAAACTACCTCCAATTGTTGGTGACTAAAATAACAGGGAACTGTCTGTTGGAAAGAGTATTGCAGTTGGCGATGGATCTCTCGTCCAAGTAGAACTACGGGAAAGGTGAGCAATGAAAAAGAGAAGCAAAGGGAAGAGAGCCACATGTAATCTTTGAATCGTCTGGATGTTTCACCAAACCCGGGAAGAAGATACATGGCTCTCAACGTTCCCTGCCTTCTACTGTATTTTTCAAGACACCAATTTGGCTATTTGCAAATCAGCAAAGTGTGAAGGGTATACCACAATCACTGTGACGAAGAGTCCCTCCCGAGTCGCCCCCGCAGGCGACGGGAGGGAACCCTAACCACCTCCCAACGCCCCTACTCCCGCTCCTCCCCTCCCCTGCCGCCGCCGGAGGGCGTGAGTGGGCGAAGCCTGGCCAGCGCCGGCGGCGGCAGGGCTCTTCCGCCCCTTGGATCCGATGCGGGCCGGATTTGACGGGCAAGGGCGTCGCGATGTAGAGGGTCGCGGCGGCGCGATCCGGCTTCCTAGGGGCTACGTTGGGAGGCGGGTGACGCATATGTGGCCTCCCGTGGTGGGGCCTGCTGGGACTTGGCGGCGGCGGCGATTTGGCTCAGATCCGTGGTCCCATGCACCAGGCGGCGCGGGCTGTGGATGGCGACGACGACCGATCGATGCTGTCTTCTGGGCAATAGTGGCTGACGGCGATGGTGGATCGGGGCTACAATGGCGGTCCTTGGTGTTCTGGCGGCTGCGTACATCTACTCGGTGAGGCACCACGCGGTTCCAATCAGCTACTAGGTCAGGATGGCGCGACTGTCGGTGAAAATCGCATCGACGGTCTTGACTGACGATGGTGGCGTCATTGACGTCGTTTCCTTGTTGATGCATCGTCATTGCAGGCAACATGGCTGCTTTGGGGGAAACCCTAGATCTGGGTCTTCCCGGATCGGACCATGACGACATCTTCGATGTTGTTCTCTCTTCCGGGAGCATCGTTTTTAGCGGGTGTTGACTGGAAGGAGCCAGAGGCGGAGCGGGGTTTCATCTTCCGCATCGACGACGGCAGATCTCGGTGGTGTGGTCAGTGGAGTCTCGGTGTCCGATGCGGGTTGACGGACGGAGGACGGCGCTGTCTGGCATCATGGTGGCGTCAACGACAGGCCTGGCAAGGTTGATGCGCCTGTTTTGAAGACGGATAGGTGGAAGACGGCGGCGGTCGCCTCTGAGAGTGCGCCGGACCGGTGTGTGCCCCAGACCCAGCACTGTGGCTTGGTTGGGGCCTCCGGCTTTAGATGTTAGGCTTTGGTGCGAAGTCTATTTGGTACTCGGCTCGGATTTTCGGCACCCTTCATCAAGTGGATAGGAGTAGCGACAGATGTTGCTGAGATGGTGGCTTCAGACTTACTGATGTATCACTTTGTAAGGTCTTTATGAATAATTAATAAAATAGCTTCCTGCATCGCCCAGATGCAGAGGCCGGGGGTCATCCTAATTTTTCTAAAAATGGCCCGTGTGAAGGACAAAAAGGAAACATAACTGTGAAAATCATATGCTTGCAATATTGACAATTCTGTATTGACATGTGAAATTACCACCCAGTTAATAGTTTTGAGACGTTCCAAAAAGCGGCAACATCAAAGCGTAAAGTGACAGGGATCGTTTTCAGGCGGCCATGTTTGTGTCCATCGGAGATGGTAAAAATGCTCAATTCGGGGAATCTCCATGGTTGTATGGCTCTCAACCCAAAGGTGTAGCATCCAAGATCTTCGAGATATAAAAAAGGATGTCTTGCTTGGCCAGCAAGCTCTTGACAACAATTTTTGGGTCCATCAGATCGATACCCAGCAGGGGCTAACCTTGACTCATATCTAGGAGTTCGCATTTTTTAGGAGATGCATGCTGGTATTACACCCAATCAAGATAGATATGCCACAATAACTTGGAAACTCGCCTCGAGTGCCGAATAAGGCCTCCTTAGCAGACATGGCGCAATTTGCTGGGCTCAACTTAGTCCTACGACTGGCACCATTTGGAAGATGTGGGCTCCGCAGAAATGCAAATTCTTTGTTTGGTTAATCCTTCAAAATCGTGTGTGGGCGGCTAATCGGTTGCATCGGCGGGGATGGCTAAACTGCGGTCTTTGCCCTCTCTGCAAGCAAGTGTAAGAATATGCTCCTCACCTCCTATTTCAGTGTAGGTTCACCACCTGAATTTGGAACGAGATTTTACTTGGCTAGGCATCCACGACTCCTCGCCAATGGCTTGGCAGCATGAAGATTCTGTTAAAGCTTGGTAGCTGAAGGCGGTGAGTCTTAACCTTCGCCTTAATGAATGAAAATGGTAAGTCTTTTGCCTTGTTTCAAAAAAAGTGTAAAGTGAAATTAGTTATTTTACTTGTAAGTGGTTAGTAGGCTCGGGAAATATATCATGTACATCAATTTTTTATATCAATAAACACCAGATTAGGCCCTCAAAATAAAAATAAACACCAGATTATCCTCTGATGAATTACCCAAAGGGCTATGAGTGAAGAGGAGGAACAGGAGAAAACCAGCCCACGAAAGTACAGGACCAATGCACCATGCATCCCCAAGCACAAACCACTAACACTTTCGACTCAATAAAATGCCAAAGCCATGAGCCATTGCATTTGAATAAGATTCAGATGAAGCTTTCATGCAGCTACCATTGAAGCTCATATCCCACCAAACTATCTAAGGACACGGCACCTCAAACACTTCCACGACTTGGCTGCCGGATATTCGCCTTATAATAGACCCCCCACCCCCCACACAAACATTTCAAAACCCATCTTGCCTCCAGACCAAAGAACATTAGCTTCCATCTAGCCGCCATTATTCCTGACCGCAGTTCTCACAATGCTGAGCACCACGGCGCACCACAGCAGCAGGCAGACGCATGCTTTCGAGAAGAGCCCAAGCCGCGGCCGCCACGGCTCGGCCAGGAAGAACGGCAGCATAGACAGGAGGCTGCAGCTGCAGGCGATGAGCCACGCGAGCAAGTACCTGCAGCGGATGCTTGTGTGCCCGCCGGGGCTGGGCGGCGGCGTCCGGCGGAGCGGCTCCGGCCTCTCCCTGTCGTCGCTGTCGCTGTCGCAGAACTCGAGCGACTCGTCGCTGAGCAGCTCCAACTCCAGCAGCTGGGAGCCCAAGGTGCCGCTCATCTACGGCGGCACTTTCAGCCCGTGGGGTGACGTGCTCGTGTCCCTGGAGAGGAGGAAGGGGGACGACTGCGACGACGACGACAAGGTGAGCGGCCGTGATGCGGAGGAGGAGGAGGATTTTGAGTGTAGTGAGCCCGGGGGCTTGCACAGATGCAGCTGGATCACCAAGAACAGTGGTGAGGATTGACAAATGCTTAGTTACTTGCTAAATTTTTTCCCTACAAAGATATTATAATGCTAATAAGTTTATTGTCATGCATATATATTTTCCATTATGGAAGACTCTAAGAAACCGTAGTCAAAAGAATATCCTTTCACGTGCAAGAACAACGGTTTCTTATAAAGGGGGAGCAGATGATATCAGAAAAGTGAATGGTGAAAACGAGTACAATTTAGTTAATTAGCTTTGAACCGACTTATTTGTACAATAACCCTGCTAAAAAGCTTATCAGTACTATAAGGTTAGAGGAAAAATCAAATCAAGAAGAAAAGAAGTTTGGATAGCAAATGGGGTCAGCCTTTTCCTTCAAGGGATGTCGAAGTCCACATCACTTACTGATGAAACTCTTGATTTGACCAAATTAAGATATGTCCTGAGCCCCGGCTCGCTGTTGCCTTGAAAACAAAATTCAGTTGATAAGCTCACCAGAAAGGGACTCCTATCCAGTCTCCTCTAGTCTGTTGAGCAAACTAAATTCAACCAGCTAAAAACCAAAAGGACAAGATATATTTTATTCTTTTGACCAAACGAAGGACAAAATTTGGCTCAGCAAACTGATCACTTGCCTGAAATCCACCGTGCAGATGAGGCATATGTCCAGTTCCACGACGAATCCTGGGGCGTTCCGGTGTACAGCGACGAGTACGACTCTGCCACATTTCTTCTCTTTTTTTTTTTGCTTGTCGCGTGCAAAAGTTCATCTTGAAAAATCGGAAAAAAAGAATCATTCCGTTTACAAATATATTCTATTGTAATTTGCAGCCGCCTGTTTGAGCTGCTCACCCTGTCGGGGATGCTCATAGACCACAATTGGACAGAGATACTCAAGAGGAGGGACATGTACATGTAGGTGCAGCGTCTTTCCGAACATTTGGGTTTCTCAGTATATATGCAGCAGTTGTCACTTTCCCTGTGAATCATGAATGGATTAAAAATTTGTGCCAAAATTGTCGATTCCAGGGAAGCATTTGCGGGCTTTGATCCCAATGTAGTGGCGAAGCTGAACGAGGATGACATCGCCGTGATCAGCGCCAATAAGGAGCTCAAGCTAGCAGAGTGCAGAGTGCGGTGCATCGTGGAGAACGCTAAGTGCATAAGAAAGGCGAGTGCACTAAGATTTCTGCTTATTTCTAGCGAAATTCTTTTTTTTAGAAAATGAGGAGGACCTCCGGCCTCTGCATCTGGATGATGCATGCAGCCACTTTATTAATTATTCACATAAGACCTGACAAAGTCATACAACAGTAAGACTAAAGCCACCGTCTAGGCAACATTTGTCGCTACTCCTATCCAATTAATGAAGGGATGCTGATAATCTGGGCCTAATACCAAACAGACCTCGCAGCAGCGAAATTCTTCGAACAAAGATATTACAAGGACAGGAAAAGTTTGCAATGAAATGAGGGAAGAATGACATGCAGATGCCATGGATGTGTCAATATGAACTGAACAAATTTAGCTGTGAAGCATTGGATAAAAACTTATGACCATTGTATGCATGTGCAGGTGGCAAAGGAGTTTGGGTCTTTCAGTGGGTACATCTGGGGGCACATGAACCACCGGCCTATGGTGGGTAAATACAAGCACCACAAGTACATCCCTCTCCGAACACCCAAATCGGAGGGGATGAGCAAGGACCTAATCCGACGGGGTTTTCGGCTCGTTGGTCCTGTCATTGTCTACTCCTTCATGCAAGCCTCTGGCATGGTCATCGATCACCTCGTCGGCTGCTTTCGGTTCTCTGAGTGCGTCCGCCTTGCCGAGCGGTCTTGGGGTATCACAAATGTCGCCACATAGACGCCCAAGCACTCCAGTCTCTTGCTTGACATTCCAATGTTTGCTTCACAATAACCTTTTCCCCCCAAAATACGCAAGAGCTGTGTATCCTTTATTTATTTATTTTTTGATTAGTGATGTATGGGTTGTAAATTATGTAAAGTAGACTACTAAGTTATGTTTTCCTTCTACTTGTGGTAGTGTGACTGGTATGCAAGTTGCTACGGTTAAGTTTTGTTTTCTGAACAAGTTAAGAATATATCCTTTCGTTTGGGCCTAAGTAAGGCTATGTCTGATTAAGGAGCCCATGAAACGGCTTCGAAACTAGTTGATTGTCCGTGCGTTTTCATGGAATAACAAAAACATATACATACACACTGATAAAAATTAATATCTAATTTAGAACTGTGTCGACATGACGGTGGTTTTCATTCATATAATGAATCTCTTCCACTTATTTCCTTCTTATCTTTCTAACCACCCTCTTCTAGCAAGAAAATAAGGGACATCTTCCTTCCTACCCCCACCCCCTTCATGTCCATTATTTTTCATTCGCTACTGCTTTGGCGCATTATCGTCGCTCCAAAAGTCCTCCATGCCACCTCACCATCGCTTGACCATTTTTTGCACTTCAGCAAATATCTAAAATGGCCCTCACGCATCGCAAGAGATGATGGTGCATTACATGTCTTATATATACAAATAAACGATTCTTACCTACTGTGAGTGATGATAGTGTATAATGTCTTATTTACAAATAATGAAATAAGCACACAGTGCAATGACAGTGTTTGTCGCTCCTTGTTATTTGGCGATAACAAATATAATGTTTTTTCTAAAATCTTGTTTGAGAACTTTGGTTTGTTTGGTTTGAGAACCAAATGGAATGTAATGGAATATTTTCACCATGGAATGGTTCCGTCATGGTGTTTTGTTCAGAGAGAACAATATGCGATGGAATGATTATGTGTTGTGTTTGGTTGGAGGGGTCTTATAGAATGGTTGTTGTTTCATAGTAGTTTGCAGCGCGGGTGGATATGGCATGTAGCGATCCGACCCGAAATCGGTCAAGTCTCTGTGTAGCTGTACCATCCCAAGATCATGCTGGCACACACAGTACATTGATGCAAAGATTCAAAGTTCAATCACACCTGAATTTATTACACGATTCTCATATCGAGTCTTTATTACAAGATAATAAATTCGGCCGAATCTATTTTCTACAGAAACTGTAGGAAATTTTCAAACTAGATAAAAAAGAATCAACTAAAAATATTAAATAACCTAAAAGATATAGATTTTACAAAATTGGAACTATTCTGTTAAAAACAGAAACGAAAATTAAACAAAAAAAAAACTAAGGTGCTAACGGGCCGAAACAGTGAGCGCTCTAATACTATCTAACGCGCGAGCGATCTTTAACTGAAACGTATACGGGCTCAGCAGAATAAACCGATCGGACCGGTCTGTCTAAACCAGGAACTAAACCGGAAATAAACTGTAATCTAAACCGATCTATTGAAAATAACCTAACCCTTCGCGGATCTAATCTAAGCCGTACACAAGAGATCCAACGGTGGAGGGGGCTCGGGCTTACAGCGGACGGCGGCGACGAACGGAGACGGTGGCGGCGACTCGGGCGTCGGCGGCGGAGGGGCTCCGGTGGTCCGGGGCGACGGCGGTGACGTCCGGGCGATGCGGCGGGGCGATGCGGAGACGGTGGTGGAGTCGCTGGAGCTCGGAGGTGACTGAGACGACGAGGGCGAGGCGAAGTAGAGCCCGGTGCTCTGCAGCTCCGGCGGGCGGCGGTCGAGCTCGGGGCGGTGGCTTCAGGGGTTCCTGAGCAGAAGAAAGATGTCAGGTGGGTGCGGATCGACGAGTGGGTTCGGCTGGCAGAAGTTGGAGGCAGGATAAAGCTCACCGGCGATGGTGGAGGTGATGAACTGCGGCGGCAGAGGCTAGATACGATCGGCGAGGGCGCGAGTTGTGGTGGGAGTTGGGGCAGGGTTTTTGGGGGGTTCGGAAAAGGAGATGCGTAGGTTTATATAGGGCATCAACTTGGGCAAGGGGGCGTCTCGGGATCACGATCCCGAGAGGATCGAAACCGCGGCGGCGTCTGGCGTGCTCCGGGCGGTGTTTGCGTGCGTGAGAGGAAAGAGAAGGGGTGAGGCTACGATCTACGCTTGGCGATTGCCCTATGGAGTCGGATGGACTCGCTATTCGTCTACGCTTCCGCAGCATTATTTAGTTTATTTCTCATGAGTTGGCCTTCGACCGAATTTATTATGATATAATGAAGACTCGATATGAGAATCGTGTAATAAATTCAGGTGTGATTGAACTTTAAATCTTTGCATCAATGTATTGTGTGTGCCAGCATGATCTTGGGATGGTACAGCTACGCAGAGACTTGACCGATTTCGGGTCGGGTCGCTACAGAGATGGTATCAGAGCACACGCTGACCGTAGGACGTAACCCCTAGGATCGGAAATCCATAGGAAGAGACTATTTTATTTTATATCCTTATAATTCCGTAATTCTCCCATGTTCATTTCTGACTTCTCTCCGATTTTCAACATTCTAGATGGCCGCCGAGTTCACCCCAGTTCTGCTACCGGAGTTTTGCCAGCCAGATGAGACGATGCTTCTCGGCAAGAACCTGGTTCAGATCATGAAGAAGCTGAAGATTGCTCTGCCCTCAATCACCGGGAAGCCTATCAATGCACTTCCGACGGATACCCGCTACAGGATTAAGGTGCACATTCCAGGGAGGACCTTCGGAGGACATTCAGAGCCCATTGACTTTGAGTTTACCGATTTCACTTGGATCCTCGGAAGAGACATGGCGATTTATCGTGCACTTGGACATCTCCGAGAAGAGTACAGGGCCGAGCTCGACCCATCAGACCTCGCCATGATTTCTCGCAGAGCTAGGAATGGAGATATCATCCGTACCGTAGAGGACGACTCCATTCTTTCATATGTCCAAGACTTGGAGAGTCTCATCAGGAACCGGGAAATCCAGACGCGCCGAAACTCGAAGGTACACAGGAGGCTGTTGTTCCGTGAACTGGAACTGGAGGAGAAAGCACGCGCGGACTTCCTTGAACATGAAGAAGAAGTCAAGGATTTTATGGATAGAATCGAGGACCGGGATAAATATATTGCCACTGTGGAGGAGAAGATGGACCTGGGAGAAGACCTTTTTCAGAGTGGAGATGATGGACCCCTCGTGAGCAATGACCAGGATTATGAAGAGAGCTCCACCGAAGGAAACCGCAAGAGGAGACGCCGCACCAGAGGACGACGCACCGGAGGACGCAAGAATAATTGATGAAGACATTTAGTCGACCGCCATGTTATTTTATTTTTTCGTCGATCAGTTAGGCCGTTATTTTCGATTAGCCGTGTCCCTGGTTACGGACAATTTGAGCCTCTGGAACTTGGAGTATTTCGGAAATCTCAACACCGAACTTAATTAATTGAGGGGTTATTTAATAATTGAGAATGAGACATTGGTTGGCGGAACCATCTCAATAACAACCAACATTTTGTAGTAATTGCAAGCAAGTCCTTTTGTTATAGGGAAAAATTGGCTTTTTCGCAAAAACATAAAACTTAGAGCCCCACAGCCAAATTGCATATAGTGTTAGAAATTTTATTGTTGTTCCCTCTTCATGACTTGCCGGCATATTCAAAATGCTGACCTACACGGCTGCAACGTCTTATGTTGCAGAGGAGTTTTCCGATCAGGAGTGAGGCTACGATCCACGCTTGGCGATTGCCCTATGGAGTTGGATGGACTCGCTATTCGTCTACGCTTCCGCAGCTTTATTTAGTTTATTTTTCATGAGTTGGCCTTCGGCCGAATTTATTATGATGTAATAAAGACTCGACATGAGAATCGTGTAACAAATTCAGGTGTGATTGAACTTTGAATCTTTGCATCAATGTACTGTGTGTGCCAGCATGATCTTGGGATGGTACAGCTACACAGAGACTTGACCGATTTCGGGTTGGGTCGCTACATGGCATTGTGGAGCTTTGGATTGTCGGTAATGAAGGGTAGGAAGCACAAATGAAAAATCAAAACAAGGGGACGATCAGGAACACACGTGTGGTCTTGGATCCCTCCAATCAGAACTGTAGAGCGACCTTCACCAGCGGTGGCAGATGAGCTTCTCCCATGGAAATTGCTAGAGGTGGATTAACGAGATGCTCCACTCGTTAAGATCATGCTCATTAAGGTTTGGCAGAAAACCCTGATCGTGCTCATTAAGCTCGTTAACAGCCTACAATGTGATATGACCTAGGGATAAGAGTGTATGCGTGGCTTTTACAAAAAGATGGTGACTACAAGAGGAGATGTGATAGTTTGCTACCTCCTATGGGTTAGGTTGGGTCGATTAAATTGGATAGATGGGCTGAGCAGATACAAAAATATTGTCACATAAGATAAAAATATGTGTTGTGTTTTACTAACAAGCTTAACGAGCTGGTCGTGAAACTCATTACCTTGTTTGTTAAGCTCATTAAGTTTAACAAGCTAAAATCGATGATTGGCTCTGCTCATTAAGAATCCAGCTACAAGCTTAACAAGCCGAGCTATCAAGTGTTCATTTAGCTTGCGAGCTACGAGCTTTTGGTTCAACCCTAGCGATTGTTGTTGCTCCAAAGACCACACTTAATAGCAAATGTCGGGCCTCCAAGTGCCAGAGTTTAAATCAAGTGGTAAGTCTCCCTCGGTTGAGACACCAAGGCTATCAATCCGTCGAATCAACACCTTCTAGTTCAATGAACAGTATTGTAACATATGTTAGGAACTTCACTTGTGTCCCCCAATAACTCTAGTGAGGTTGTCAATCTCACCGCCTTTGCTAGTTTCCTTAAGTTATGAACTTGACGTGTGGTTGGTAGTGTTTTTGTATTTTTGAAATAAGTAATTGCAAAAAATAAAAGTGCATGTATAAGTAAAGTGGTGGTTGTTTATATGAGACAAGTTGTGTCAAAGTTCATAGGTTCACTAGCAGCATCTCTCCAGGTAACAACGATGCACAAATATAATCATATTTATGAATATAAATGATCAAAACAAATATAAAAAACATAACATATAATGTGATGATACTATTATATAGGTGGTACGTCCATGTATCTATGAACCGGCACGCCTCTACAATCACTTATATAGTTTATACTCCACGAAAAGACCTAAGGTGAGGAGACGACCATTGTCCTTTGCGGAGATTTAGTGCGATGTGCCTCCAAGTTATTCTTTTATTCCAAGCAGAAAAGTGGTCGTAGTTGGTTTGATTGAAAATGTGAATTCTTTAGAAAGCTAAATCAACGTAAAAATACTGAAAGGGTGTCACCAAAGAGATTACCGTAGGGGATTCTTGATGGAGGTGTTCTCGAGGCGTCCGGATTCATAGAATAATCTTGTCAAATATGCACATTTACCATTTTCATATGCATAATGTTATAATCTTGTCAATTATGCAAAGTTTATCATTTATTTGGACTAACATATTAATATAAGTGTCAAAGTGCCAATTATTGTTTTTAGTGTTTTTTTTGTTTCAGAGAATACATGTATTTTTGGACCTCCTAAAAAGCTACAAAATCCAAAGAACATTTTTACGTCAGAAGAAAAAAGGCCTTAGTAGGGATCCCCGTTGGTCCCACATTCCCTACGGAAATAGGAGTGTGGAGGGGCGTGGGGCCTAGGGAGGGTTTCTCCCCTCAACCCCCCCCCCCACCCCCCACCCCAAAATCTCCCGAAAGACTTCGTGTATTTTGCACCGATGTAAGTTCACATACTGAGGTGTTTTGATCTGAACCCTATTCCGGTATCCGCCGAGGGGGGGGGATCATCATATTCGTCATCTCCATCCACCAATCACTACTAGGGAAAACCCAAAGCGACCGCTATATGGGTTGGTAAAAGTGCACAGACATCTTTATTAAATAAGTCAACATCTATTACTTACGTGGAAATTTTGTTAAATGGTTGAAAACTTTTTCAAATTACATTAAATTAAATTTTAAAATGTGTGATGACCTTCTAAATCACAAAAACATTTTGAAAATACACGTAAACCTTTTAATTACATGAATATTCTCATAAATGCAGGAACATTTTTTAATTACATGAGCATTATTTTAAAGTACATGAATAGTTTCTGGAAAAATATGAATATTTCGCAGAAGTGCATAATTTCTATAACATAGTTTTGTCTACTTTATTTCTATGTTAAGTTGATTACAATTTATATTTTTAACAAAACTTCAACAAACACACACACATATATGGATGGGCCACACTGATTATAGCCCATTTAAGGCTCACATTCCGATTGCTTTCTTCTCATCTATATATATCCATACCACTATATAATGTATGAATAACTTGGGAGTAACAACCGTTGGATGAAGCCGATCCGATGGTAGAAACATGGCAAATCCGAGTGTTGCTGACCGTTGGATCTTCTCATTACTTCACTAGATTCGGCGACATGTACTATCTAGAAGATTTTGTGGTTGGACTTGAGCCATATGTGACATTTTGCACAAAACTTAAAGTACACTTCTACTCTTCCATATTCGTACTCTCCTAACTTCTTTTTTCCGCCCAAACTATCATTCGTTTTTACTATGTATTCAATGCTATGTACTTTAATAAATTATACTTATCTTTGCAGATAAAACAATAGCTTTATAATAGCCAGAATAGATACCTAGACAAAACACGCTCGATATATTTCTATGTGCTTTTGCATCTTATATGTCATGTATATGCCTCACAATTCCATTTGCATGTTATAATTAATACAATAACAATTGTCTATCTTTGTTGTAATTTTATTATATGAGCTCAGACGTGCTATGCACGTACAACTTACTAGTATAACCAAAATACATCAGCGGGAGGTCCTATACAATGTTATGCACGTCAAAATGGGCGCTCCCTTTTTTGAACACAGTACAGACGCAAACGCCCATATACACACGCATACACTCACCCCTATGAACGCACACACACATTACCCCTATGAGCACCTCCGAAAGACTGGGCCGGCATATCATTTTGAAATTTACGAAGTCATCGTAGGCATCTCGTCATCGACGGAAATGTCTCTTCCCACTAAATGCGCATAGCCGGAAATCCTGAAATAAATCTAGAAATAAATGCGAGCACCAGGACTTGAACCCTGGTGGGCTGGGGATACCACAGTCCCTCTAACCATCCAACCACAGGTTGGTTCGCAAATGGGCGCTCCTATGTCTCCCTTGTTGCGAGACAGAGGGAAGCACTCGCTCGGGGGAGCTGTAGATAGGCCGGCCCAGCCGCGCGGGAGACTACGGCCTCGTTTCCTTGCTTATTTTTTATGTTTTTGATTTTATTTTTTTACTTCCGTTTATACTTCCAAATTCAAATAAAGATATTGCAAAAAAAATTACATAAAATATTCATTACAAAATATTAACCAAGCATTTGAAAATGTTGAATGTGTATAGAGAGAATATTTCACATGTGTACAAAAAATGTATTACAATATTTAATGCGTGTGAAAAAAGTTGATCGTGTATTATAAAATGTTAATCAAACATCTGAAACAAATGTTAAAAAAGTATTTAAATTTTTTAATCAAGCATTAAAAATGTTGAATGTGTATACAAAAAAGCTTGACCATGTATTCAAAAAATATTAATATTGTATTGTATCGAAAAAATGTTAATTTGTATTTGTAAAATGTTAATCAAACATTTGAAAAATGTAAATGTATATAGAAAAAACAGTGACCATGTATTCAAAAATGTTAATATTGCATTAGAAAACATATTAATCAAGCATTTGAAAAATGTTAAATGCATATAGAAAAAATGTTGACCATGTGTTAAAAAAATGTAAATCTTGTATTTCAAAAATATTAATCAAGTATTTGAAAAATGTTGAAATGTTTATAGAAAAAATGTTGATCATGTATTAAAAAAATGCTAAATGTATATAGAAGAAATTTTGATCATGTATTAAAAAATGTTGAAATTGCATTTGAAAAAATGTTAAACGTGTATAGAAAAAATGTTGACCTTATGTTAAGAAAATAATCTTTTATTTGGAACTATTAATCAAGAATCTGATTTTTTTAAGTGTGTATAGGAAAATGTTGACCATGTATTGAAAAAAAATGTTAATGTTGTATTTGAATATGTTAATGAAGCATTTGAAAAATATTGAAAATGTGTGTAGGAAAAATGTTGACCATGTATTCAATAAATATTAAAATTTTACTTGAAAATGTTAAATATGTATTTAAAGAATGTTATTGATACGAAAAATGTAGAATAAAAACCAAAAGAAAGAAAAACGAAAACCAATGAAAATGAAAAACGCAAAAAGAAAGGAAAACTGTGAAAACCAATAAAGAAGTAAAAAACGAAAACTATGTAAATAAATAAAAAAAGACCAAAGAGAAAAGGAAGAGAAAATGAGAAAGAAAGGAAAATGGATAAAAAACTTAAAAGACACAAAGAGAAACCAAAAGAAAAATGAAAGAAAAAACAAAGTATAACGACGAAAAATCCAAAGAAAATCGGAGAAGAAATAAGAAAATCCTATAGCAACGTGTACCGGAAGTTAAGAGATTGCTTTCGCAGGGGTCCTTGTATTTGATTTTGACCCGCGAATTGTGGAAGAAGGCAGTCCAACGCGCGACCCAAAATGATCCGGCCGCGTCTGTTTGAAGGTAAACGGACAGAAGAGGCTGCCCAACATGCGGCCGCAAACGGACCATCATCCATTTTTCGTTCGCTTTGGACCCATTCCTGGTCTAAAGTTGGGCCGCGTTTGTCGCCATCAGACACGCGCGGATGGGCGCGGTGCGGGCCCAAGTCCCCCTGGCCGGCCTGTCGGGGACACATCCATTTTTCTCTTCCCTGTCTCTTCCCTCTGGCCTTCGCCCTCAGCCTCCGCCGTCGCCGCCATCACCCCCCGTTCCCGACCGCGTCGTGTTCCATCAAGGTCGTCCGCCCCACAACCACGCCATGTCATAGCCGCCCCACGCCCGCGTCTCGGTAGAGTTTTTTGCCAGCGTTCGTGGTTCCTTGTTGGCGGTGGGAGAGAGGATACGTCCACCGGCGCCGACCGTCGACCCCAACAACTTCCGGCAGGCGCTCGATTGCCTCAGGCCACCCACCCCACCAACACCAACCTTGCTTCACTGCATCGTCCTGCTCTTTCCAGCCGCGTCTCCAGCACGACCGCAAAGGTGTTCGGCACGTTGCTCACAAGGTATCATGGATAGTGCTACCTCTTGAGCTTGCGTTGGTTTTTCCCTTGAAGAGGAAAGGGTGATGCAGCAAAGGAGCGTAAGTATTTCCCTCAGTTTTGAGAACCAAGGTATCAATCCAGTAGGAGACTACACAACAAGCCACCGAATACCTGCACAAACGAACACCAACTTGCAACCAACGCGAAAAGGGGTTGTCAGTCACTTCATGGTTATTCGCAAAGTGAGATCTGATAGAGATGGATAAACGGTAAAGTAATATTTTTGGTATTTTTGGTTTATGGAACTGAAAGTAAAAGATTGCAAAAGAAAGTAAATAGGAAACTAAAATTGTAGATCGGAAACTTGTGTGATAGAAAATAGACCCGGAGGCCATAGGTTTCACTAGTGGCTTCTCTCAAGATAGAAAATATTACGGTGGGTGAACAAATTACTGCCGAGCAATTGATAGAAAAGCGCAAAGTTATGACGATATCTAAGGCAATGATCATAAATCCACAATCCATCGGATCTCGGCAAACACACCGCAAAAGAGTATTACATCGAATAGATCTCCAAGAACATCGAGGAGAACTTTGTATTGAGAATCAAAGAGAGAGAAGAAGCCATCTAGCTACTAGCTATGGACCCGTAGGTCTGAAGTAAACTACTCACGATTCATCAGAGAGGCAATGGTGTTGATGTAGAAGCCCTCCGTGATCGATCCCCCCTCCGGCAGGATGCCGGAAAAGGCCCCAAGATGGGATCTCACGGGTATAGAAGGTTGCGGCGGTGGAAAAGTGGTTTTGTGCCCCCGGATGTTTTTGGGGTATAAGAGTATATATAGGCGAAAGAATTAGGTCAGGGGAGCTACGAGGGGCCCACAAGGTCGGGGGGCGCGCCCTCCACCCTTGTGGCCACTGTCGGTGTCAAAACCGGCAGATCTCGGGGTAGGGGGTCCCGAGCTGTGGATTCTCGGATCAATGGTAACAGGAACGAAGGAGACGATGTTTTACCCAGGTTCGAGCCCTCTTGATGGAGGTAAAACCCTACGTCCTGCTCTTGTTTATATTGATGAAGTATCAAGTACAGAGTTGATCAAACTCGAGAGCATATGTTGTGGTCTAAACCCTAGGGGTATGATGATTAATGTCATAATGATCTATTGACTAGCTTGGCCTTGGCTTATATAATGCACCAGAGGCCTAGGATAACAAGAGTCCTAGCCGAATACGTTGGTGGAGAGGAGTCCTTAGTACCCCCTAGTCCAGGACACCGTCAGTAGCCCCCTGAACCGGTCTTCAAGTTGGGGACGCTCCTCGATCCTTCCGAACTGTTCTTCATCTTCGGTCGTCGGTCTTGAAAACTGGTTCAACAAATCTTCTCATCTTCGATCTTGAGGATCGCCAAAGTAAATCCGAAGAGTTTACACGTCGGGTATCCGAGGAGCCCCTTTAAGTTATCGGCCTTTATCAATGCCTTGTTATTTTTACGCCCACCTCGGGTTTGAAGTTGTTCCCATGCAGCGGTGTCCTCTTGCATCCGAGCCCCAACGCCGGACAACATTCGAGGTATCTTTTACAGCCAGATCACCTTGGTTCAAAAAGTTTTAGCCGAGCTTAATGCCGGAAATGCCTTCTAAGGAGCCAGTCACTTGCATCCGAGCTATATACCGAACTGCTTCCGAGGTGGCTCAGCACCTCGGTCATGGGCTGATTGTTTGCGGATTTTATTTCTGATGCGTATAAATTTATTTGCTGACAAGATGTATTTCCAGTAGCCCTCAAGGTGTCTGTTGGCCTAAAATCCGAGATGCACCTGAAGGAAAATATGAAATCATTGATCCTAGTATCTTCTGTGACTCAGGTCGTGAAATCGGCCCGAGGATCAACTCCTAGCTCGGCAGCATACATAGGAATAGAAATGCAGTGTAATATATTAGAGGTAATAGTGATCGACGGACAGGCCCCTGAGAGAGGGTCGTGAGAAGTCACCGTGATATATCAGCTTGATGTCGGATAAGTCCCATATGGTACTTATTGTCGTCCGAAGACGCGCTTGTCCATAGTTCGGTTATGCCGAACAGTGAGCACTTTGAATAGGCAATGCAGTAGCCCCCAGGCCACTGGTCGGGTGGCAACACCAGATCAGGGGATCGATGTGCCCCTTTAATATTTATAAATAATGAGCGCAAAACCCAGTAGCCCCTGAGCCTTAATGTGGGCACGGGTGGCCGAATTAAGGATCGATATCCGTTTGACAGAAAAAATTTGTTGTGTTTAACACAAACTTCTCGGAAAGAGAATAAAGGTCTCTTAAAGGAGCTTAGAGCTGGTCGAAATCCGAGCTCGCCAAGGTAGGCCCCAAGGGGTTTAAAAGATGGGTTGCAGTAAATGGATTTTACTCGCAATTTTATGTGTAATGATTCTATGTATTCATGTACTTTACATCATTAATGCTCGGATCCGCATTGTACAAAACTTCGTTGACCGACCATCAGCTTCAACCTCCTCGGCCAGTAGCTGGGGAGTGTTTGTCCTACTTTATAAAGCCTTTATGAGGCCAAAGATTTACGGCAGACAAGGCAATCCGGCCATACGATTTTATAAGCAAAGGTACACGGGGAAATATGCTATATTGCTATTAAATGTAAAAAACATCTTCCAAAGAAAATAGTCCCGCTATCGGTTCCCTTCTTTGGGTTGTCATGTTGATCATGATCATGAAACCTCACCTCCGATCAATGTGGGAGGAAAATATTGAGGAGTTAGTTCGGGGAAAGTTCCCGAACTCTATGGTATTAATGAACCAAATTTTTTACTTCCGTCGTTGCCGACCAATTATATCCTTTAAGATCGCTAGCTTTCGGCTTCACCCAGTCTGAGGTACTAACTCGGATGACCCGGTAGTAACAATCACAGAGGTGCTCCCTTTACTGCCTAGCCGAACAATCGGGAACGTAGGGGTAAGCACAGGAGCCAGGAAACCCAGCTTGGCCAAAATCTTAAGTCAAATTGATGCATATTTATGGCTTTATAACGATGATTGTGGAAGGCAGCCTTCGTATGTTAAATACAAACGCCGATGATATGTTTATTTTGACTCCGTTGCGACCGTTTATCAGTTGAAAGTGGCCCATCGTTGGCTTCCGCCCCCTTGTAGATGCTATGCAGGGTGTTTTCGCAATAACAAGACAACCCTTAGCCGATGTCTCGGTGCCCGAAGGCGGTTGTGTTAGCGGAAACGAGGCAATCAGATATGCGGGCTTTATAACTTTCACTTAGTCATAGGAGCTTAAAGTTGGGAGGCCAGTTACTAGCCCCCAGTTAGTGTTCGGCGACAGTCGAGGTCAAGCCGTAAACACTTCGGCCAATGTTATGAACGGATCGTCATTTAACACGGGGTGACCTCTATCGATCTTATAGTTTAATACAGTCATCGGATCGCCGACCAGTTTACGCTTATTATGACAGTCAGTTTTCGGCTTTCTCCATTGAGGCGCTTAACCATGCTAGCTGGAAGCACAATCGCAGTGGTTCTCCCTTTGCACATCTAGCCGAACAAATCGGAACGTAGGAGGTAAGCACAGGAGCCAGGCAACCCAACTATTGACCGAAGACACAATTAGAGACCGATGCATATATAGCAATATCCGAGAATGTTTTTGCGGAATCTCTAAAGATGTCCGGCGTTGCACTACCATATTTATGTTGGAAACACACAAATAGTTTAAAAGTGCCATAGGCTCGAAAAGCCAAAAACTTCAGTAAAAACTTTATGCCCGAACTAAATCAAGTCATTTGGTGCTAATCCGAAAATTGGTCTTACTTTTGTGCTTCTGTCCTGCATTAATATGACACATCTGATCTCAAGACTTCAAGCGGGTCAGCCTACGGCTGCAACCTCCTATCCCGAAGGCAGAGTACTGCTCATTAAGCTAGTTTAGCGAACTAAACTCGAGCGGCATTAGAGAGAAAACATGCTATCCGGCTATTGACCACACACTCGAGTCGAGAAAGGAGTGATAGAAAAAGACTGTGCAGCGACTAAGAAGAAAACATCTATTATAAAACGGCTCATACTAATTTAAGAGCCCCCAAGTGACTTGGGTAAAAAAATTATGTATAATGATTGTATGTACTGAAGTACTTATATGATATATGTGTTCACCCGAACTTTAAACGCGTCTTAACCGACCGTCGGCTTCTCCCTCTTCGGTCAAGGACCGAAAAGTGTTATGTACTCCACCTGTCGAGAATATCGACGGTGTTTCCGATAACCAGGCAATCAAGCCATAAGGCTGTAACAGACAAAGCGCGCTTAGGGAGCTTATGCTACATTACTGACGAAGTGTAAGAAACATCTTCGAAGAAAATAGTACCCCCACCGATACCTTTCTTCGGTTGCTCATCGTTACTATGAGACTTGCGCGATAGATTTTTGTACTCATGAGTTCCGTTGTGTGCCGACCATGATAGAAAATAATAAGAGCGCTAGCTTTCGGCTTCACCCAGTTTGAGGTCCGAGCTCGGATGACCCGATCGTGACAATCGCAGAGATGCTCCCTTTACTCCCTAGCCGAACAATCGGGAACGTAGGGGTAAACACAGGAGCAAGGCAACCCAGCTTGCGGAACACTTAAGTCAACATGGTGCATATTATGGCGTAATACACGAACAAGGAACGAAGCCATACAAGTATAATCATATGCAAGAGGAAAGGCTTCATAAAGGAAGCCCCCAAGTAGACGGGGTATTTGAATTTGTGTGTCACAAACAAAGTTTTGACAAGAAAGTTTTTCATAAACAACTTTTTGGCAAAAAAGTATAATGCTTGGTCGAACCGAACAAAATTTAAAACTGAAAGTTTTTGAGCATGCAAGCAACTTAGCTGGTTAATGTGTTCGGCATTGATGACGCGGTCCGAGCTTGATGTGGGACAAGGTTCCATTCCCCAAGCCGATCCCGAGGTGGCAGAGCGAAGAGCTCGACACTCCGAAGTGGTGACATAGCACGGCCAATGCAGGCCGGCAGAGTGACGCCGAAGTCCCCGGCGTGGGTTAATGATGTGTTGACGAAGCCCCCCGTCCAGCCGAGGTGACAACACTGCCTGACCCGGATCATTTACCTGTGCACAAAAAATAGTGCAAACCGAAGATAATAGTAATAATAATAAATTAAAAAATTGTTGCATAATAAATAATTTATGCAAAGTGAGTAATAAAGGAAATATGGCCTGTGCGCCGAACACACGATGAGGTAGAGCTCTCTCGGCGATGGCAAAGTCCTCGAGGCAACCAAACACGTCGGTATGGCGACACGACCAACAAGGTGATCACGCGAGCCGATTTACGCCGATTGGGACGCGTTGGCTTGCCGAAGAGACCACGTGATGCAGTCGAAGTCCATTACCTGCACATGTAAAATAGTGCAGGCCAACAATAATAATATAAATATATAAAAATCCTCGCGTAATTAATTTACGCAAAATAATTTATTTAAAGATATGTGGCCTGGCGCCGAAGTCAATGTCAATGCAGGGCGTCGGCGTGATGCGGTAAAGGCGTGGCAAAGCCTGAATTCACATGTCGGTCCGAGTTCCGGATGCGGCGTTCGCCGAACTATGTACGAAAATTGACCGAACCACCACGCGGCCGTCGTTAATGCGGCCACCATTTGATACACCTGTGTACAGATGATGGAACAAACCAGAGTAATAATTCCTTGGGAAAAATAAATCCAAACAAGCAAAAATTGCTAGGATTAATAGCACCTGGTTTATTTGTTGTAGCAATCCGAAGAAAAGTGACACCCCAAAATTGGGACTCGATCCGCACACCCATTGCCTGATGGGCGATGAAGCGATGGCATGGCGATCAAAGGTTGGCTCGCAAAGGCAAAGCCCCCGGTTCAGCTAACGTGACGAAGCCGGTCGGCTGGTGATGCCGAAGTCTCCGGAGTAGGTTGATGAAGAGGTGGCGAAGCCCCCGGTCCGGATGAGGTGACAGAGCAGGTCGGTAAGGAGACGTTGCAGCTGCCATGTCAGCCGAGGTGTTGAAGTAGTTCGGCGTGATGGACATCGGCTTGAAGAGGCGACAGTGCGGCCATCCCGACGCAGGTCGTAACTTGTGACGCGGTCAATGCCGACTTAATGAAGTGACCATGCGGCGATGACGGTGTGCCCGCTCCGTATAATCTGTGGGGTGGCGATGTTGGTGATGATTTATCCTTTGCAATTCCAAACTCTTGTTTGGCTCGCCGAGATGATGATCCGAAGAAGTTGAGCTCAGCTCAACAAAGTGACGACGTGTCTAGCACAGGTCGACAGCCGTGGAGCAAGATTGCCGGACTGGTTTAACACCAGCGTGATGGTGAAGAGTACCTCAGAAAAGGCCTAAATTTTATGGGCACGTGTTAAGAACAACGCACAATACCCTAGAAGAAAATTCCTTTAAAAAGGTTGTCCAATATCACGTTCATAAAGAAACATGAATTCGCGTCGGATCTGTATTCGCGCAGAAAACAGATCAGAAAATTGGTTCACTCATCGGAAGTTTCTCGGAGTTTGAACCGTCGGATCAAGCTGAAATTTTGAGGGATGGTAGATATGTGAATTCCGCAGCAGATAAACGGTTGGATCTTCCAAAGGACCTCCGATCTGGGCTCTGAAGACCACACCCTAAACTTGTCCAGATTCCTGTCCAGATTTGACAGGGCTCCGGTATATCATAGATTGCTGAAGATTCCTCCATCGGAACTCGACGAAATTTTGCATGGTTGTTGTAGACTTAATTCCGCACAATTTCACCGAAGCAATCGTTAAAACAACACTCAAGGAGGCGGTGGCGGTGTATACAAGATCGCTTTCCAGAAAAACAGCACGGTCGCTCAAGGGTAATGTTGACGTTGAGCTCCCGAGCTCCATGGATGATTCCTCCATGATCATGATAGAGATCGGAGTTGATGTTGATGAAGGCCCTCATCCAAACATGACGATCGGAGGTAGGGCGCAGTCCTCGGTCAAGCCAAGGTGACTAGTCGAGTCGGCGACGAAGATGCCGACGTCGCAGTTGATCTGCAGTCGAGCCATTGATCATTTGCCGATCACACAGCGGAACTCTCAATGAAAGCACCATTGTCGGTGTCAAAACCTGCAGATCTCGGGTTAGGGGGTCCCGAGCTATGAATTCTCGGATCAATGGTAACAGGAACGAAGGAGATGATGTTTTACCCAGGTTCGGGCGCTCTTGATGGAGGTAAAACCCTACGTCCTGCTCTTGTTTATATTGATGGAGTATCAAGTACAAAGTTGATCTACCTCGAGATCATATGTTGTGGTCTAAACCCTAGGGGTATGATGATTAATGTCATAATGATCTATCGACTAGCCTGGCCTTGGCTTATATAATGCACCAGAGGCCTAGGATAACAAGAGTCCTAGCCGAATACGTTGGTGGAGAGGAGTCCTTGTCTTGATCACCAAGTCTTGTGTAATACTCCTTGTATGCGGCATGGGCTGCCCGAAGTGGTCCATGAGTGAACCGCCATGGGGGTCCTCGGCCCGATCCACCTAGTCGGGAGACGATGTGGTGAGTACCCCCTAGTCCAGGACACCATCAGCCACCTCGAGGCTCATTTGACTTACACTCCAAGTCTCCTGGGTGTCTTTTGGTCCTAGAAAAATCATCACGAAAGTTTTATTCCGTTTGGACTCCGTTTGGTATTCCTTTTTTGCGAAACTCTAAAACAAGGAAAAAACATAAAATGGCACTAGGCTCTAGGTTAATAGGTTAGTCCCAAAATTCATATAAAATAGCATATTAATGCATATAAAACATCCAAAACAGATAATATAATAGCATGGAACAATAAAAAATTATACATACGTTGGAGACGTATCAAGCATCCCCAAGCTTAATTCCTGCTCGTCCTTGAGTAGGTAAATGATAAAAACAGAATTTTTGATGTGAAATGCTACCTAACATATTTATCCATGTAATTCTCTTTATTGTGGCATGAATGTTCAAATCCGTAAGGTTCAAAACAAAAGTTCAATATTGACATAAAAACAATAATACTTCAAGCATACTAACAAAATAATTATGTCTTCTCAAAATAACATGGCCAAAGAAAGCTTATCCCTACAAAATCTTATAGTCTGGCTATGCTCCATCTTCATCACACAAAATTAAATCATGCACAACCCCGATGACAAGCCAAGCAATTGTTTCATACTTTTGACGTTCTCAAACTTTTTCAACTTTCACGCAATACATGAGCGTGAGCCATGGATATAGCACTATAGGTGGAATAGACGGTGCTTGTGGAGAAGACAAAAAGAAGGAGATAGTCTCACATCAACTAAGCGTATCAGCGGGCTATGGAGATGCCCATTAATAGATATCAATGTGAGCGAGTAGGGATTGCCATGCAACGGATGCACTAGAGCTATAAGTTTATGAAAGCTCGAAAAGAAACTAAGTGGGTGTGCATCCAACTCGCTTGCTCACGAAGACCTAGGGCAATTTGAGGAAGCCAATCATTGGAATATACAAGCCAAGTTCTATAATAAAAAATTCCCACTAGCATATGAAAGTGATATCATACGAGACTCTCTATCATGAAGATCATGGTGCTACTTTGAAGCACAAGTGTGGCAAAAAGAATAGTAATATTGTCCCTTCTCTCTTTTTGTCTCATTTTTTGGGCCTTCTCTCATTTTTTGGCCTCTTTTATTTTTTTCGGAGTCTCATCCCGACTTGTGGGGGAATCATAGTCTCCATCATCCTTTCCTCACATGGGACAATGCTCTAATAATGAAGATCATCACACTTTTATTTACTTACAACTCAAAAATTACAACTCGATACTTAAAAACAAAATATGACTCTATGTGAATGCCTCCGGTGGTGTACCGGGATGTGCAATGAATCAAGAGCGACATGTATAAAAAATGATGAATGGTGGCTTTGCCACAAATACGATGTTAACTACATGATCATGCAAAGCAATATGACAATGACGGAGCGTGTCATAGTAAACGGAATGGTGGAAAGTTGCATGGCAATATATCTCGGAATGGCTATGGAGATACCATAATAGGTAGGTATGGTGGCTGTTTTGAGGAAGAATATGTGGTGGGTTTATGGTACCGGCGAAAGTTGTGCGGTACTAGAGAAGCTAGCAATGGTGGAAAGGTGAGAGTGCGTATAATCCATGGACTCAACATTAGTCATAAAGAACTCACATACTTATTGCAAAAATCTATTAGTCATCGAAACAAAGTACTACGCGCATGCTCCTAGGGGGATAGATTGGTAGGAAAAGACCATCGCTCGTCCCCGACCGCCACTCATAAGGAAGACAATCAATAAATAAATCATGCTCCGACTTCATCACATAAGGGTTCACCATACGTGCATGCTACAGGACTCACAAACTTTGACACAAGTATTTCTCAAATTCACAACTACTTACTAGCATGACTCTAATATCAGCGTCTTCATCTCTCAAAACAATCATAAAGAATCAAACTTCTCATAGTATTCAATGCACTTTATATGAAAGTTTTTATTATATCCCTCCTGGATGCCTATCATATTAGGACCAATTTTATAACCAAAGCAAATTGCCATGCTGTTTAGAGACTCTCAAAATAATATAAGTGAAGTATGAGAGTTCATCAATTTCTATAAAATAAAACGACCACCGTGCTCTAAAAAGATATAAGTGAAGCACTAGAGCAAATTTTTGCCTAGCTCAAATGATATAAGTGAAGCACATAGAGCATTCTAATAAATCACGATTCATTCGTGTCTCTCTCAAAAGGTGTGTACAACAAGGATGATTGTGGCAAACTAAAAAGAAAAGATTCAAATCATACAAGACGCTCCAAGCAAAACACATATCATGTGGTGAATAAAATATAGCCTCAAGTAAAGTTACCGATAGACGAAGACGAAAGAGGGGATGCCTTCCCGAGGCATCCCCAAGCTTAGGCTTTTTGACATCCTTGAGTATTGCCTTGGGGTGCCTTGGGCATCCCCAAGCTTAGGCTCTTGCCACTCCTTATTCCATAGTCCATCAAATCCTTACCCAAAACTTGAAAACTTCACAACACAAAACTCCAACAGAAAATCTCGTAAGCTCCGTTAGTATAAGAAAATAAATCACCACTTTTGGTACTGTTGTGAACTCATTCTTCTTCATATTGGTGTAATATCTACTGTATTAAAACTTTTTCATGGTTCATACCCCCCGATACTAGCCATAGATGCATCAAAATAAGCAAACAACACACGAAAAACAGAATCTGTCAAAAACAGAACAGTCTGTAGCAATCTGGATATTTCGAATACTTATGTAACTCCAAAATTCTGATAAATTAGGAAGTCCTAGATAATTTGCTTATTAATCCTCTTCAAAGAGAATCAGTATTTTATCGCGCTTTTGTTAAAAACTAAAACTAATCTCCTAGGCGCAAAAGTTTCTGTTTTTCAGCAGGATCAAATCAACTATCATCGTAAGCTATCCCAAAGGTCTTACTTGGCACAAACACTAATTAAAACACAAAACCACATCTAACCAGAGGCTAGATGATTTATTCAAATCAAAACAGGACCTAAAAATCAAGAACAAAAATAAAATTGGGTTGCCTCCCAACAAGCGCTATTGTTTAACGCCCCTAGCTAGGCATAAAAACATGAATAGATCTAAGTATAATCGTAATAATGTTAAGGCAAGTCTTGAAAACTCATCTCATACTCTCTTCGTTCAGCAGCAAGTTTTATTTGAGGCAAGCAAAATTAATCAAAAGGGCTAAATTTAATGGGATAGGAATCCCCAAGATCGATCTCGGGAGGACTTGGTGTAGGGGAACGCAGTATTTCAAAAAATTTACCTACGATCACGCAAGATCTATCTAGGAGATGCATAGCAACGAGCGGGGAGAGTGTGTCCACGTACCCTCATAGATCGAAAGCGGAAGCGTTTAGTAACGCGGTTGATGTAGTCGAACGTCTTTGCGATCCAACCGATCCAAGCACCGAACATACGTCACCTCCGCGTTCAGCACACGTTCAGCTTGATGACGTCCCTCGATCTCTTGATCCAGTTGAGGACGAGGGAGAGTTCTGTCAGCATGACGGCGTGGCGACGGTGATGATGAAGTTACCGGCGTAGGGCATCGCCTAAGCACTACGATGATATGACCCAGGTGTGTAACTGTGGAGGGGGGCACCGCACTCGGCTAAGAGAAGGCTTGGTGTGCCTTTGGGGTACCGCCTCCCACGTATATAAAGAGGGGGAGGAGAGGTGGCCGGCCCAAGGGGGCGCGCCAGGTGTGGGGAGTCCTACTAGGACTCCCTAGTCCACGTAGGATTCCCCTCTCCTTTTCCCTTTTTCAGAATAGCAAAGAGGGAAAGAGAGGAGGAGTAGGAGAGGGAAAGGGGGCGCCGCCCCCACCCCTTGTCCAATTCGGATTGGCAAGGGGGGCGCGCCACCTCCCTCGCCGGCCCTCTCTCCTCCACTAACGCCCATGTGTGTCCCATTAACTTCCCGGGGGGGGTCCGATAACCCTTGGTACTCCGAAACTTATCTGATACTTCCCGAAACCATTCCGGTGTCCGGATATAACCTTCCAATATATGAATGTTCACCTATCAACCATTTCGAGACTCCTCGTCATGTCCATGATCTCATCCGGGACTCCGAACAAACTTCGGTCATCAAATCACATAACTCATAATACAAATCGTCATCGAACATTAACTGTGCAGACCCTACGGGTTCGAGAACTATGTAGACATGACCGAGACACATCTCCGGTCAATAACCAATAGCGGAACCTGGATGCTCACATTGGCTCCTACATATTCTACGAAGATCTTTATCGGTCAAACCGCATAATAACATACGTTGTTCCCTTTGTCATCAGTATGTTACTTGCCCGAGATTCGATCATCGGTATGATCATACCTAGTGCAATCTCGTTACCGGCAAGTCTCTTTACTCGTTCTGTAATGCATCATCCCGCAACTAACTCATTAGTCAGATTGCTTGCAAGGCTTATAGTGACGAGCATTACCGAGAGGGCCCAGAGATACCTCTCCGATACACGGAGTGACAAATCCTAATCTCGATCTATGCCAACTCAACAAACACCACCGGAGACAACTGTAGAGCATCTTTATAATCACCCAGTTATGTTGTGACGTTTGATAGCACACAAGGTGTTCCTCCGATATTTGGGAGTTGCATAATCTCATAGTCAGAGGAACATGTATAAGTCATGATGAAAGCAATAGCAATAAAACTAAATGATCATTTATGCTAAGCTAAAGGATGGGTCTTGTCCATCACATCATTCTCTAATGGTGCGATCCCGTTCATCAAATGACAACACATGTCTATGGTTAGGAAACTTAACCATCTTTGATTAACGAGCTAGTAAAGTGGAGGCATACTAGGGACACTCTGTTTGTCTATGTATTCACACATGTACTATGTTTCCGATTAATACAATTCTAGCATTAATAATAAACATTTATCATGATATAAGGAAATATAAATAACAACTTTATTATTGCCTCTAGGGCATATTTCCTTCAGTCTCCCACTTGCACTAGAGTCAATAATCTAGATTACATAGTAATGATTTTAACACCTATGGAGTCTTGGTGCTGATCATGTTTTGCTCATGGAAGAGGCTTAGTCAACGGGTCTGCAACATTCAGATCTGTGTGTATTTTGCAAACTTATATGTCTCCCTCCTTGACAAGATCGCGGATGGAATTGAAGCGTCTCTTGATGTGCTTGCTTCTCTTGTGAAATCTGGATTCCTTCACCAAGGCTATTGCTCCATTATTGTCACAAAAGATTTTCATTGGACCCGATGCACTAGGTATTACACCTAGATTGGATATGAACTCCTTCATCCGGACTCCTTCATTTGCTGCTTCCGAAGCAGCTATGTACTCCGCCTCACACGTAGACCCGCTGTCGGTGTCAAAACCGGCGGATCTCGGGTAGGGGGTCCCGAACTGTGCGTCTAAGGCGGATGGTAACATGAGGCGGGGGACACAATGTTTACCCAGGTTCAGGCCCTCTCGATGGAGGTAATACCCTACTTCCTGCTTGATTGATCTTGAAGATATGAGTATTACAAGAGTTGATCTACCACGAGATCGTAGAGGCTAAACCCTAGAAGCTAGCCTATGGTTATGATTCTTCTCGTCCTACGGACTAAACCCTCCAGTTTATATAGACACCAGAGGGGGCTAGGGTTACATGGAGTCGGTTACAAGGGAGGAGATCTACAGATCCGAAATTGCCAAGCTTGCCTTCCATGCCAAGGAGAGTCCCACCCGGACACGGGACGAAGTCTTCAATCTTGTATCTTCATAGTCCAATAGTCCGGCCAAAGGATATAGTCCGGCTATCCGAGGACCCCCTAATCTAGGACTCCCACAGTAGCCCCCGAACCAAGCTTCAATGACGATGAGTCCGGCGCACAGATTGTCTTCGGAATTGCAAGGCGGGTTCTTCTCCAAATTCTGAGTACCTGTTAAGTAGTGTCCGGCTTCCCATGAATGTTGCACTCCTTGGCTTCTGCGCCTAATAATGGCTATCCTCCACGTGTCGAGTGAATGCGAGAAGTCGGGGCATTTTTACACTTGCCACCCTAACCATGTAAGTAAATCGTCTATTGAAAGAGGCGGGGATCCTCAGATCCAGATCACACCGTCCTCCCACAGCGAGTATCCATCGGAGTGCTCCCGGAAAAGTCCATCCCATCATGGCCGCCCATCGCCGCTCCTCCTCACTCCCGTAGCCCTAAGCCAGGCAATTAGAAGAAGTGTTCCGTCCCTCACAGCCAATTAGTAGAGTTACAGACCCAGGGATTCCTCCCTCCGGCGTATATGGTCCCCGTTCGAGCCGGTCTCGCCACCTACAACGGCGGGGAGCAAGCGGAGAGCTTTCCCAACCCGTCCATGGGGGAGCGGGTATGCCTTGTCCCTTACTTATTAAGGGGGTTCGGATTTCAAATCCATCCGTTCCTCCGTGGGCTCCTGGAGTTCTACGGCCTCCAGCTGCATAATTTTACCCCCGCCTCCATATTACACATCCCTGGCTATGTCGCCCTTTGCGAGCCATTTTTGGGCTGCAAAGCTCATTTCGAGCTATGGAAGAGGCTATTCTGCCTCGTACCCTGTACACAGGAGGGTCAATATATCAAGTGGGCGGAGCCGAAATATGGCGCATCGCCGGGACCGGATACCTGTCTGGTACTCCAAAGAAAACCTCCGAAGACTGGCCTTCGGAGTGGTTTTATATGGAGGACGTCCCCCTTCCGGAACCTATTCGGATGGGCCTCCCTGAGTTCGACAACGCTCCCTTGAAGAAACGCCGCAGCTGGCGCCCTCGGAGCCCCCAGGAGGAAGATAACGGAGAAGTCCTTTACCTGATGGGCCGGATAAAGACGTTGGCCAAATCAGGATTGACAATAACCGAGGTTATGTCAATATGTATAATGCGGGGGGTGCAGCCACTTCAATATCGGGGACAACCCATGTGGCACTTCAATGGAGAAGACGATGCCACCCCCTGCGGTCGTAAGGGACCGGACCCAATCGCTGCTCTAGCGAAAATTCTGTCTGATTTGTACAAAGGAGAGGAAGAGGAGTTCATCCGCATTAAGCCACGGGATGGATTCTCCATGTACAACCCCCCCAAGCTGGGTGAGCTGCTACTTTTTACTCCAAACCTTCCCGCATTCCTCGTCATAAGTATTTACCTTGCCATTTCATAGCAGGAACTGCGAAAAGCCATGAGGGAGGTCCACAGCCCGCCTCCACAACCAGAGGACCCTGACCGGGCCCTCAACCCCGGACTCGAAGAAGATCCGGACACATTTGTGGAGCTTATTGACAGGACGTTCTATCAATTAAGCTGCGACGGTGCCATGGTGGCCATCATAGCCGATTATCCTGGACTACTCCCTGCATCGCATGTAAGTGAAACCGGAGTCCCAACTTCCGAGAAGAATCCCTTTTTCTGCACTTCACCTACCGCACACATATGGTGTCTTACAGGGAAGGCCCTCGGGACGCCATGCCGAACCCGCAGTGACTCACTAACTAGGGGCACCGAAGCCGGGTAGGCTTAAAAGGAAGGCGGTCAGGACTGAGACGCCGTCGCAGAGGTATGAAAAAGAACCCCGCTCCATGGTTGTCGTCTTTTAAAATATAATAACGCCCATGTTTCCTAGTAGGAAAAACGCTCGCCGGACTATATCCGGAGAGGTTGCCGGCCACGCCTCCACCAATCGGGCTCCAGAGCCAGACTTAGAGGCGGACGCTAACATGGGGGTAACATCGGATGTTCCTCCTACAGAGGATGCGGATAGGCTGTCCGCTACGAATTCCGAAGTGGAGAGCGCCATGAATCACAGGCGTCGTCGGGCCGTACTCCGCGACGCTTGTTTCTCCCAAGAGGCGTTCGATGCCTTCAACTCAGGAGACGCGTACATCCGAGCTGCTCAAAATGGTCTTGCCAGGGCCACGGACCAGTATGTAAAGGATATACGGGTAAGAAAATCTAATAATTATGTATATCAGTAGCCCCTGAGACTTTAAACAGTTGACACAACTGATTTAAGGATCATTATTTGTGTAGGTTCTTACAGAGAAGAATACCCAGTTGTCTCAAGAGCTGGAGGAGTGCAAAGCCCAGCTTCAGGCCGCAGTTGCCGCAGTGAAGGAGTCCGAGAAGGCCCCATCTGGTAACACTTGTTTCTATTGCAAAGAATGACATGTACCAGGTAGTATGCGGCATGCATGCAAATCTAACAATAGATTCCGCAGATGACCCCGGAGTGAATCCGGAGGTCGTACGAGGCGATGAGCAACATGCTCAATGACAGCTAAAGGCTGGCGAGCGCGTGCTTAAGAAGGTTAGGCAGGAGAAAAACGATCTCCAAGATGCCAATATCCGGCTGAGTGTTGAACTGAAAGATGTTCGGGCCCAGCTTGCTGACTCCGTAAAGGAGAATAAGAGGCTTCGACGCGGCATTTCCAGTAAGTGTTTGAAAGAACTTTTATAGAGTTCGACGAAGAAACCGACTAACAGAGTTATATCTGTAGGTATACTGACGGGTCGTCCCGCAAAAGAGATGCCCGGGTCTGCAGGTGATCTTCTGCCCGAGCTCTCACAACTGCACGAACGAGTTCGGCAGGTGATGCAGGGCATTGCCCAGGCCTTGTGGCCATCCGCCTCCCTGCCAGGAGGCATGGGGGAGCTCGCAGAGATGCTCAAGGGAGCGCGGCGGCGCTTCCGATTATGGAAGATATCTGCCTGCCGACAAGGTGCGAGGGAAGCCTGGGCCATGGTGAAGACTCGATATACCAAGGCTGACCCGAACCATATGGCCGAAGTCGGACCTGTGGGGTCTGATGGGAAAGAAATCCCCGTCAGTTTGGTGTATGACCAGGTGAAATTAGCCGCAAAGTATTCCCAACAGGATTGTAGGCTAGACAGCCTGTTGGATGGTATAGAAGAAGAATTTAGTCAGTCTAAGTGACTGTGTACTTCGATTGACATATATTGTCCCTAGTCGGATTGTAAATCATTTGTCATGGCGGACCTTTTCGCTTCGACCTCCGGACCCGACCGTCCGGAGTGTATCCGAATACCCGCTCAGTTATGTAAAAAACTGGGGTACGCGTGGAAACCAGGCATAGGGGTCATAAGTGCTTGAACAGACAAGTACCCAACTAGCTATGTTATATTACATGGATAGTAAGAAACATCTTCCAGGGAGAATAGTTCCGTTAAGGGTTCCTTTCCCTGGGTACGCATGCATTAATGTGCATGTCCGAACTGCGAAAGGAGACGCGGGATATAAACATCTGGGGGCATGTATTACAATAAATAAAAGTCATCTTTTGTTCACCGACCGAATATTCCCTTAAGAACGCTAGCTTTCGGCTTCACCCAGTCTGAGGTACACATCCGGCTGACCCGGCAGTAACAATGGTGCTCCCCTTATGCCCTAGCCGAATTAACGGGAACGTAGGGCATAAACACAAAAGCCAGGCAACCCAGCTTGGCCAAAACTTAAGTCATATCGATGCATATAATGGAGAAGAAAAGGTACATGTGGAAAAGTAACACATGTGCGGGGGGCATAATGCCCGGAACATAATTATATTAAGCTTCTGTATAAGAAGCCCCCAGGTATAATGAGCACGCCTAGCGCGTCAAGATTGTGTAGTCAAGACACATTTTAACCTTGTAAGGCTGTGAAGGAAAAAGGGAAGAAAGAAAGAAAGAAAGAAAAGACAGATAGCTGATATATAAAAAATTGACGGAGGTAAGGAGACGAACACATAGTCCAGAACTAGGCGTAGAACCTTCGAAGTCTGGCTGCGTTCCATGGGTTTGGCTCGAGTCGATTGTCCGATGCATCCCGCAGACGGTACGCTCCACCGGTCAGAACTTGGTCGATAACGAAGGGACCTTCCTATTTTGGCTCGAGTTTGTTCTTTTTCTTCTCTGGTAGGCGTAGAACTAGTTCGCCAACATTATATGTTTTGGCCCGTACTTCCCTACTTTGATACCGTCAAGCCTGTTGCTGATAGAATGCGGAGCGGGCTTTTGCCACGTCACGCTCCTCCTCCAGGGCGTCCAAACTGTCCTGCCGATCAAGCTCGGCTTCTTTCTCTTCGTACATGCGCACTCGAGGTGAGTCATGAATGATGTCGCAGGGCAGTACCGCCTCTGCGCCGTACACCATGAAAAACGGTGTGTATCCGGTAGTGCGATTCGGCGTGGTCCGCAGCCCCCATAGTACGGAATCGAGCTCCTCTACCCAGTATGTATCTGATTCCTTTAAGGATCGCACTAATCTGGGTTTAATGCCGCTCATGATAAGACCATTTACCCGTTCGACCTGACCGTTTGTTTGGGGGTGATAGACGGAGGCATAATCGAGCTTAATGCCCATGTTGCTGCACCAAGTCTTTACCTCGTCGGCTGTAAAGTTCGAGCCGTTATCGGTGATGATGCTGTGGGGGACGCCGTAACGGTGTACAACCCCGGATATGAAGTCTATCACTAGTCCGGATTCAACCATTTTAACTGGTTTGGCTTCTATCCATTTGGTGAATTTATCCACCATGACCAATAGGTATTTTTTCTTATGGCTTCCCCCTTTAAGGGGTCCGACCATATCAAGCCCCCAGACCGCAAAAGGCCAAGTAATGGGGATTGTTTGGAGAGCGGTAGGTGGCATATGGCTTTGGTTTGCAAAAAGCTGGCAACCGACGCAACGTTGAATGAGGTCCTGTGCGTCTGCTCGGGCCGTCGGCCAGTAAAAACCTGTTCGGAAGGCCTTGCTTACAAGGGCCCGGGCTGCGGCGTGGTGGCCGCCAAGTCCAGCATGAATTTCTGCCAATAGTTGTCGTCCTTCGTCTTCGGAGATGCACCTTTGAAGTACTCCGGTAGCGCTTTTCTTGTAAAGCTCTCCCTCGTGGACCTTGTAGGCTTTAGACCGCCACACCATGCAACGTGCCTCGTTTGGGTCCTCGGGTAGTTCTTGCCTACTTAGGTAAGCCAAGAAGTGTTCTGTCCACGGGGCGATGACGGCCATAATCACGTGGGCCGAAGGTGTTATTTCGGTGGCTGAGCCTCCACTACAAAAAAATACACTTCCGTGATGATACGTGTTTGTCATAGTAGGTCGCGTTTTTGTCATGCATGTACATCCATGACAAATTTATGACAGAATCAAGATAGTCATACCTGTGCTGTCGTAGAAGTGTTCCATGACATTACCAAAATTATCATCACGGAAGTGTCCACTTCCATGACGATAAATCGCGCGTCACAGAAGTGCTTTCGTCAAGGGTGACCGACACGTGGCATCCACCGTAATGGAACGCAGTTAAGCTATCGGGTCGGGTTTTGGATCCGATAACCCGTTAACAGCCCCGACCAATGGGGATTTTCCACGTGTAAAATCATCATTGGCTGGAGGAAACACGTGTCGGCTCATCGTTGGGACAGATGTCATCCACTCATTGGACATAAGGCGCCTATGATACGTCGACATGTGGCACGGCCCAACAGAGGCCCATTCCTGTGAAAAGGCCGGCCCGTTTGACTTGGTCAAAAGGTGGCGGGTCGGCCCATGGAAAGCTTGTTAACGGCCTGTTCGCATATAGCCCATTTACAGCCCGCTAACCCAAGGCCCGTTACGCCCTATCCGAATTAGGCCCAGTAGCGTCATCTGGGCCATCCAATATGATTCCAGCCTGTTTTCACTTTTGGCCCATGTATGGCCCATGACGTCTTTCGGCCCATATGAGGCCCTATGTAACTCTTGGCCTATTAACGGCTCGTGGTGAAACTGGCCCGTAATGAACAGTGTATCACTTTACTCCCATTAACGGCCCGTGGTGAAATTGGCCCGTAATGAACAGTGTATCACTTTATACCCATTAATGGCCTGTTATTCCATTGGGCCGTTTCCAGTCCATGTTATCTTTCGGCCTTCTCAGAGCCCATTTATTCTTGGGCTCATTTCCAGCATTCATTTACTTATGGCCCGTTACTGTCATTTTCTGCTTGTGGGCCAAATTCAGCCCGTGGTTACAATCGGCCCGTTTGTGGTCCGTTAATACGTTGGGCCGTTTTCATAGCGTCATCAAATACGGCCTATTAACGATGGCCCGTTATGGTCGGCCCATGAACGGACGATTCCAACTCTAGCCCGTTTACGGCCATAATGCGGCCTGTTATTGGCCCATGTTTGGCCAATCGATCATACGGCCCGTATAAGGCCCATTGATGATACGGACCGTAGAAGGCCCATTGTTTCTATGGCCCGTAGAAGGCCCATTGTTTCTACGCCCCGTAGAAGGCCTATTGTTTCTACGGCCCGTAGAAGGCCCACTGTTTCTACGGCCCGTAGGAGGCCCAGTGTCACTACAGTAAATATTAGCCCATGGTTATTGTGGCCTAGTTTTAAAAAATAGGTTATTGCAGCCACTAGCAAACCGCGGAAAAAGAACTGCACTGACTACAAGCAAACAAATAAACAAGACAACAAGGAAATAAATAAGCAAGCAACTTATGCTAGGCTATCACGGCTATTACACATATTACATCCACTGGGCATCAAAGTTCGCCACCAGTGATCATAAAGCGCAACGAAGAAGCAGATTACAAAAACTGGGCACCATTGCAGCGTAACAAAATAATACTGAACCGAGACCACTTCCAAGACAGTTCAAGAAAGGTTAGCCTTGCGGGGGAACTGCTGCGCAAGCTGCTGAGCAAGGCTGTGAGACCGGCCTAGCATGTCGGTCATAGCTTCCAGGTGTAGCTGTTTAGCGATGAGGTTCTCATTGGTGTTCTCCGCAATCTTTCTTAGAGATAGGACTTCAAGTCGAAGTTGAGTTGCAGAATGCCTTTCTGCTAGAACTTGGGACTGAAGAAGTCGAACTGATTCAGACAACGAATTCTGTGAGCTTGTCTGACTGTTAGTCTCAAGTAACTTGAACACTGCATCAAGACAAGACTTTGGGGTTGTCTCGCTATCTTCAAGATGTTTTGCCTTCTTTGCTGCAATATATGTTGGGTTTGTCTCACAGCCTTCAGCAGACTTGTGCATGCCATCAGGCATATCACCCTGAAACAAAGCAGAGAGATGACAGGTTTTGCACGTGTATAAACAAAGATGATAACTGTTCTGTCAATTCTATCCAATTTCAAATTAGAAAATAAAGAGTAAGTTCAAAATATCAATAGCATAATTTGGCATTGTTCATAATGCGGGGAGCTTCACCACACTACTGGATTACCATGTCAACATAACAAGCATAGATGAAGGGCAAAGAAAATCATTGTATCTATTTTGGATAATGTGCATGGCATGTTGTTCATATCATCAGCCACATCAGTAAGATAAAACAGGAGATGACAAGGTGCAAACGTGGGCTGCTTCACCACACACTGGATTATAGATCCACAAAAACAAGCATACATATAGGGAGTATTAAGTAATGTGCATGGTATGAATAAGGAATTTGGTTTTACAAGTAAAACTTAGAACTTACGGTTCTTACGAACATGCATTTTGGTAGAAACAGCAAACTAAACAGCAGTAAACGATAGGGAGTATGAGCAAATTAAACAGCAGTTGAGGATAAAGGCTTTAGAAGGACTGACTTACATTAACAGTTAACACCGGCTTTATAATGCCCTTCTCCATGTCAAGGGAAGGATAACTCAAGAATTTCAGCACAGAATCTTCTTCATAAGCATTGCCTGTACTCTACATTTTGTAGAGAGTAATTATAGATATGATAATACTGGAAGGGATAGAGGATAATGAAGATAAGATGCAGATTGATGCTACATAATCAACTACCAATCCCTGGAAGTACAAGCGTTACAGGACAAAATGTACTGACAAGAGCAATGGGCTACACTTCTGCACTGGCATTGTCTGTGTATTCTACTTGTTGGTAAGATTAAATATAGATCTGATCTTTTTTAGTAAATGGTGGGCGAGGGAGATAAGATGCAGAATGCTACAAAATGAACCAATCCCTCTTCCCATAATACAAGAGTGTTTTGAACACTGGTGTACTGTACAAAACGTTCTTATATTATGGGACGGAGGGAGTAGCTGTTAATGTAAGTACAGTGATAGACCACGTTCAGTCCTTACAAGAGGACTGCAGAGCTAAACCTCTTCAAAAGCATTGGGTTGATTCTAAATTTATGTAAGAGTCCATACGGATCTTATAATGTCCACCAAATGGACGATTACGAGGCTAACATGTGCAGTGATGCTACATAATCAAACAGCTATGAAAGTAAGTATGGTCATACAGGGCAAGAGGTACTCACAAGAGCAATGCAGTGTGCAGTATAGTTGCGAGATTCTGTGGTCCCTTGAGAACGAATGTTCTTCTGCTAACAGTTTTCGTACAAGTGAGACATTAAGGCAAATGCAGAAATGTAGTTCAAATTGTGATGTGATATCATAGACAGTACCTTACGCTGCAGCCGAGACCAATGTGTAACAAGATTATTCCAGTCACCGTCGGATAAATGTAGCACCGGAGACTTTACAGAAATTTCGTTCAGAGGCTTGCCATCGAAGTGCGCTTGCCTCAGGTAGGAACGATACTTCATCAACGAGTGCTTGAAAAGCGCAACCAACCCTTGCTCGTCATCACAATCCAGTTTGCTCCTCGCCTATTTAAAAGAATGAAATCTTGTGTCTTCTGTCAGCAGAAACATATGCAGTAATGACCATGAATAACATTAGTACATTACTTACGCGTAAGTTGCGGAGGAAGACTGGAAATTGTTCTGTGTCTGCGGTATAATCTTTCCATGAAGGAAAGATGCGCACAAAGTTCCTGACAACAACATAAGCTTCGTCTTCTAAACTGGGAAGAAATGGAACAGGGGTCCTATTTGCTGCAATTGGGGCTCTCTCTGGTTCGAAAAGGGATTTGGCAACTGGATTTGGTGTACTCTTTGCTGGAATGGGGGTTTTGCGTCGTACAGCTGGTGCTATGTCAACTGGCATAATCATACTGTTTGCTGCAGTTGGGGTCTGCTGAGTTGGGGCATCAGAAATGACCAGTGTAGTAGGGCTAGAGTCTGCTAGAGTTGGGGTATTTTGTGGGTCAGGTGATATTGCAACTACACCTAATGGGCTATTTGATTTATCAGGTGCCACTACCTTTTCCAAATACTTTGCTTGTGCTCCTCCACGATCAGCAATCGCCCTCTTCCTTTTGAACGTCTGATACACAAGAACAACATTTGAATGGATAAATATGGTATGATGACAGATGGAATATGTACTGAAAATGGATAGGCAGGGCGTATTCACATACACGATGTGTAAACTAAGCTAATGGCAGTTCAACAAAGTAGAAGCAATGCAAAGCATCAGTTGCAAGATATGTGCGAGCAATGTAACCTTGGAAAGTTAGAGCAAGTACCTTGATGGGTGAATAAGATAGGGCATCTTCCTCTGACTCCTCCACTAGGGAGCTACATTGACTTAGGTCTCCCTCTAGCTCAGAATCACTGTTAGGATCATATTCTGAGCATGAATCTGTAGGTGGAGAGCGTTTGCATTGCATTGCATCCAGACTTGATTTCAGTCCCTTAATGCCAAGTTTGACAGCCATGGCATTGTTCTGCTTTATTCTTTTCATGCGCGCAAGCTCATAATCATTATGATGCTGTTCAGAATCTGAGATTCATGAAAACATAAAAAGTAGTCAGATTATCTATGGAATGCATTGCGGATTCAACTCGGAGAGTGTCTCCCTATAAACCCCTGCATATGCAAAGTTCACCTCCCCAACCGTGCTGACCAGACCACACACAGAAATACAAACCCCTTATGTCTCTATAACAGGCAGGCACACATTTCAAAACTGAAGTAGGAACATTAGAATCATATGAAATTCGTATTTGAACAAATAAACTAAGCAATTATGAGTGGCGTAATGTTTAGCTTCAAGGGTGGAGTGTTGGTAGTGCGACACAAAGCAAGTAGGCAGATTGTATTCCATGTAAAAGATCGAAACCTATGTAAAAGCTGGAAATGACACTTTCTTTCTATACAATGCAGTGTTCGTTACCCACACATGATGGAAGAGATCACATAGAGAAATACTATTCACTCATGTCTACGGTTCCAGTATTTAGAAACAGGGTGGTCCACCCTAAAAGAATATTGACAACAAATATGACAAGGCAAGCATAGATGTAGTGAATCAATCATTTACTTGTGAGCTTACTAGGACAAGTATGCAGAATTGTAACTGCAGTAAGAGACCGTCCAAAATCTGAATGAAGAAGTTTGTCTAGCACTTATTGTTTGCAACTAATCGACGTGAATAATTGGATATTATATCGAATGAGTAAGAAAGACAAGTAAAATTGTCAACAAACCTGGCTTGCAGTAGTAATCTGGGTCAATGTCACTACGACCAACAATCCAAAATGACTAGTTTCTGTTCCGAGGGCCGGAATTTTGAAAACCCTGTGAACTTTAGAGGTACTAAAGATTACCGAAATACATCTGAACCATTAAGTGTAGGTAGCACTGAGCACACAACAAACCCTAATGACAGTCCTGCCTAATGAGTAATGAATCAATTAGAAAATGGGTGATGAGGAGTGGCTGCTGAGTGTTGAGGACGTATCTCAGGATAAATCGGGTTGGCTTGGTGGGTGCTGCACGCCTGAGCCCTGAACGGACTGGGAAGGTAGGCATGGCGGCGCGCCCGGGCAGCGGTGACGCTGTTGGGCGAGCGGCTCCTGGCCTCCTGTTAGTCCGGCGTCTCCTCCTAGAGTCATGCCGTCCGGGGACGGCAAGTCGCCGGCGAGGCAGGCGGCTGGGGGCGAGTAGAGATCGGAAGCGCGCAGCAGAACAGAGGGGAATCGGGGCCTGGGACGACCCAAAATCCCAGGGTGGGCCGGCCCACCGTGGGCACCCTGTAGAGATACACACCCGAGCGGCGAACATGCATTTTCGAAACTAATTTAGGAACATTTAGCTGACCAATTAAACAACTCTGTTTTAATAATATCAGATTCGTATTTGAACAACTAAGCTTGTTTAGCTTGATGGGTGGAGCAGTGTTATTATGACACGAAGCACGTATTCTGATCGTATAGTGATCATAAAAGGGGGAAACTCTAAGCATATTTTTTTAGCAAAAGAGGGTTTCCCCTCCGATTTCTATTAAAGAAACCACCACGGAACCAACATGATCAATTAAACCCTAAGCATGATCAATTAAACCGTATTATGGCTGTGCCATGGCAGATTTGAAGCTGCAAACCGGAGAAATGATATTTAGCATCCATTGTTTGCTTCGAACTAAGAACTAAATTCTAAGAGCTGAAAAGAAAGTAGAGTAACCAAGTTAAGATCTATTTTCTGGTTGAGATCAAAAAGTTGAGGAGATATGAAGTACCACCTCTCTTGCGGCGCCGTGTAGGCATCGGGGGTGCGATGGCTGTCGGTGGCGTTGAAGCAGATCTGCGACGGTAGACGGGTGCATCGGGGGATAAGTCCCGTTGCGGTGGAAGAGAAGGTCGTGTGAGCGGCCCCGGCAAAGAGGACGACGGCGCCGATGAAGCGAGAGGACGCGATGCAAGGCTAATGGTCCGTCGCCGTGGATGAGAAACGTCCATCTCTAGCAGTGGACGACGCGGTCTTGGTAGGCGCTCCGGCATGGTGGAGGACGGTGGCGATGGATGTGGTGGAGGACGGCGGCGATGGATGGGGTGGCGGACGGAGGCTGGTGTGGGGATGGGGTGTTCTAGCGCGGACGGTGTATGAATGGGAAAATGGAGGGAGAGGTACGGGGAACCATGTTTTTGGGACGCGCCTGTCTGAAATATGGGAAAGTTACGAACTTAGCCCCCGTTTAAAATTTGGACGTCTCGTCGGTTGGGGATAGGACGGTAATCTCGCATCTCGCCAATATTTGCCCAGAGCGATTTCGGGCGAGGAGAGGGTGGTTGGCGCCCATGGTTGGCGCCCACGGTGTATGAACGGGGCTGACAGGTAGGGCGGTTGTGTCACGTCTGAGTGAAGTTACAAACCTGCCCCTATTGAAAATATTTGCCTACATCGATTTCGGCCGAGTCGAGTTTGTTTTGCCGCCCACCGTGTATGAATGGGGAATGGAGGGAGAAACAGAGGTCTTTCGGACGAGCTTGAATCAAATGAGTTTTGCCGCCCATGTTTGACGCCCACCGTGTCGGAATGGGCTCAGAGGCGGTCGTGTCACGTCTAATTGAAGTTACTAACCTACCCCTATTTAGAGCAGTGGAAATCGGGCCGATGGATTGTCCGTGTAATGGGTAGACAGTAATTTCCATCTCCCAAACACTTGGCTTCGGGCAGCCGACGTGGGAGTGGACATTTTGCTGCTTCTTTCGAATTTTGGGACAATAAGCATCCACGTTTACCCTGGCAACTAAATTCGAATCCATTTTGTATTCCTATATGAATCTTTATAAATCATTCTATGTGTTTTTATATATCTTCAAAAGGACGACAAAGATGTATTCCACTGTCATATATGAATATGGTTTACAAATGCCGATACTCAAATTCAGAAACTAGAATCCAGTTTAAGGTGAATTCGAATATTTGGAACACTTCATGTCCAACTCAAATGTCACACGCAGCATAATGTGTACTCCCATTTAGATATGTACACAAGCGATGTATCAAGATTCAAATACCGAGTCAATCAACCAAGAATGTACAGAACTAACAGACATATAAACACTTATAGAGTATATGGATCAATAATATCAACTAACATACATAAGCCAGGCCGCTGTACTTTTTTTTGGCTACAACAGCATCCTTTTTTTAGCCAGCATCTTGGCCCTTTCCAATGCGTGCCACTTATGGTCCATCTATACTACTACTATTGCTGAATGCACATTCAGCCCGATTGGCATATTTGTAGGTCTGGCACAGCAATCCAAATGAAATGTCTCCGAGTCTTATCAATTGATACAGACTTGTGCTCAAATAAAATTACAAACCAAAAAACAAAAAAAACAATTATTACATGATCTCTAAAACAAATGGTTTGATTGATTACATGAACAGACAACACAAAGGTTATTCAACTATGGAAAGAACATTTCACCTATGATTTACCAAGTAGGAATTTAATTTCCTTTTTTCCTTCAGGACCTTAACAATCTGGTCAGTCTCAGCTTGCTTCGTTTTGAAATCCACCAAATATTTAATGGTTGTCTTGAGTACTGCTTGTGATTGTGCTGTTTGCTTCCTCAACATGTCAACTTCATCTCTAAGTGCAGAAGCAGAATCTCTTTCTACCACTAGTTTAGCCTCTAGAGCATCAGCAGTTGGCAATTCATAATGCACGATTGGGCCGGTGCCACTGCTGTGGGATGATGCAACGTCCATGGGGACCTCGCTCTTTGATCTTGGGCTAACCTGTTTTGCCATTAAAGTTCCGATTGGATTCAGAAAAGTTGAAGTTAGCAAAACATCTCAACTGGGAGTTATAACAGCAAACCAGTTAAACAAACAAGGAATTAAAGAGTTTCAATTGGATGCTGAAAAGTAGTTATTAACATCATTGTAACCCGCTGTTGCAGCAGCAAAGCAGTTAAACAAACAAGTAGATATTTAAGTTAAGGCAAACAGGTAATTCTTAACAGTAAGTATCAAACACATAGATAGGCGCAGTCTACAATATGATTAACAGGCTGTGCCATTATGTAATCAGTAGCAAACTAAATTAAGCCAAGCAACGTAATTGAACAATTTTGCAATAAGTGGCTAACTAAAATTCCGAGAAGCAGGTAACTGAACTTACGCTAGTTCTTTGTACAGGCACACTGCAACTTCTTTTTCGCTTACAAGGTTGTACGAAGGAGTCCATGGCATCAATTGCTTGGATACGCAGTCCCAATACTTCTTTCTTCCCACACTGCATGGGTAAGTCGAATGGTTAATCTGGTAAGATGGTGCGTCCTTGATATGTTATATGAGGACGTGTAGTCAGACTAGTTGTAGCCAAACACATCACACTGGCTTTTACTGTATATTTCATGTGATTACTTTTGGCATATCGAGATCTAAGCAATCTACAATAGGATGAAAAGACTGGCATCCTTCACATTATTGGCGAACTCAGTTCATAGAAACAAGCAATTCAACCATTCTGTGGGTAAATCAAAAGCGCCACTGGAATATTTTTCACTATCCAATCATACACGCAAAAAGGGGCGACGCCACCATAGGGGCTGGTATGGGCGGCCGCCTCAGGTGGCTGGAAAGTGTGCACCTAGTTTGAGTCGTCCAGGTTGGCCCACGCTAGTTTTGTTCGTCCCAACGCACGAGCAGGCAATGTAAAAAATGAAGAAAAATGTTTCAATTTGGATGGGCCAATAACATAAGTGCAAGGCAGGCCCTATAGCAGGCTCGCGGCCCAAACGAGCGCCTCCCATATCGATCGACAGCAGGAAAAATCCCAATTCATTCGCTCCAGCCTCCAGTCTGGTTCGCTCCTAACCTAGCCGCCGCTGGACAGACCGACACAGCACTTCCTCGCGCCCTCGTTGGAGGGCGGTCGCCGGGCTTCAAGCGAACGGAAGGACAAGAAGATGAAGATCCAACCCTGGGTGTAGCCTGCGTGGGAGGCAGCGGCGGCAGCACGGGCATGGCATCGAGCTTGCGCAAACGGACAGTCGCAGCTTGCAAGAGTAGCATGCGCAACGAGCAGGTACATCACATCCCTGATTATATCTAATTCAACTCTTCAATTTCTGGCCAATAGTTAAACCTGACGGTGTTGTAAAACTGCTTGTATGTAGGGAATCTATGAGAAAATGAAACCAATTTCTACTTATTTTATAACTCCCCCAATCAATACTGAACTGACTGAATCTGATGTATCTAATCAAGTTTCCGGTGCAAACATACAAGCTCATGTTGTTCTTGAGCCTGAAGTGTCTAATGAACAGACTGCTAATGAAGGATTTGATGCAAACATTTTACATGCTCCTGGTGATGAACATATAGTGTCTAATGAGGGATCTAATGCAAGCATTTTGCAAGCTCATTGAAGGATTTAGTGTCTAATGATGATCTACTATGTTGAGAGAGACAGAGATTTGCAGGCATTGATGACAAGCAAATTATAGTGCATTTTCATAGCTTGAGGAAACGTCGAGGCCATCTACCAGAAAGTCCCCGTATCATGACAACATAGCATAAATACTTTTCTAATCTGTTGTTTGAAACTATTGCCATACTTGTGCAGGATAGATATATTGATATGCAGTTTGCGCACTGGTTATACGTGCAATTACACTTCGATATTTTCAGCCAGAGAACGAATAATTCAAGCAGGTACAGACCATGTTTGTAGTCCTTGTACACCATGTTGCATTTTGTGTTTTTTGGTGCTTGCATCATTTAGTGTTTATAATCTGAACTACTTTGGATCATTAGCTGGTTTTCAAAGTGCATGTAGCTTCACATTTCTCAAGTTATGTTGATTTCCGGAGTGCAAGTGCCTTCGTATTTTTTAAGTTAAATGTTCGCCCCTGGTAACTTGAATTCGTGGATCAGCCACTGCACACAAATCATACACGAATGCCAGTACGAATTAAATGAAATGCAGGGACTTACGCTAGCTCGTTGTACAGGCTCACTGCAGCTCTGCTTGCGCTTGGGATGTTCCATGTACAAGTCCATGTTACCACTTGCTTGGATGTGCAGGCCTTGTGCTCCTTGCATCCCCCTCTGCATTTTTGACACGGCGAATGGTTGATCAAATAAGAGGAATCGACCTTGATGTTGTACCGGAGGACAGATACTTACAAGGTTATACGGGTGTGCAGGATGTGTACCAGATCCCGTAGCGCCGTCATGCTTCGCTAAAAAATGGATTTGCTTGTTTCAGATGATATCTCCAGAAGAAATAAGAGTTAAAGTCAGAGTTGCATAGGCGTGTAAGCTAAGAGAGCAGTGAAAGGATATCCAAACATCGTCGGAACAGTGCACAAGGGAGTGATGTGTGGATACCTAGTTCGGGCCGGCGTTTGGGCATGCTCGCCTAGCTAGAGTGCGGGTCACTTCAGAGCCGTTGAGGGTGATGCGCTGGCGTTGGCTGGCCGCGCACGGATGCAGATCTTGAGTGGCAGCGGAGCGCTACGATGCGGTGGACGAGACCGTTGGTGAAGCCCCAACGGCCTCGGGGGGCGGAGGTGCGACGATGTGCTCGGTGAAGTAGCCCCGGTGAGCTGGGAGACGGCGTCGGTGAAGCGCACCTGATGCGGTGGAACTCGGTGTCTGTGAGGCACGTCGGTTGCGGCGGCCGACGTTGTCGGTGGACCACCCGGTGCGGTGGACGAGGGCGTAGATGAGGTAGCTCCGGTGCGGTGGTGAAGCGCGACCGTCGTCTTCGTCGTCGTCGTCCGGCACAGAGGTGGGGAACGGTGGGGAAAGAGACGAGACGAGGGGCGATTCGAGGGTTGGCGGCGAATTAGGGATTTGAGCAATCTGGGCGCGGAAGGGGACGGTGGAGAAGAGAGATTTTGCAGGGCTGGAATTGGGGCCGCCAGATATTTCAATCCGAAACGTGGAAGCGCGAACTTATATTGTCGTCGTCCTTTTTTGGGGGGGGGGGGGGGTGGGCGGCTGGGTGCTACGCGTCCGTCCGACACACGCGACCACCCCGACAGGACTATGCTTCGGTGCCTTAAGGCACCTGCCTTTGTGTCCATGACATGTGGGCCCAACAGGTAGCTGGCCCACATGTCAGTGACCCAAAGGCAGTTGCCTTTAAGGCACCGAAGCAGCGTCCACCCCGACACGACCCTGGTCTGCCTGGTGCGCCTACATTTGAGAATGCAAACGAATCTTCTTTCATTTGCAAACGAATCTGTATGTATTACCATGCCTGTGTTTTCCTTGCAATAATTAGTCATTCGAAACGAGATACTCCATCCGTTCACTTTTGTAAGTCATTTCAGACAACTTAAAATGAACTGTTTTGCACATTGTCTTAAATGTCTTCAAGGTCTTATAAAAGTGAACAAAGGGAGTACTATAAATTAATTAATGAGGAGTTATTTGAAAAAAAATCGAAATGGTACCCATGCTAACATGGATTAGAGTGTGTGTCACATAATTAGTTATTTGAATTAGAGTGTGTGTCACGTAGTTAGTTATTTGAATTAGAGTGTGTGTCACGTAGCGATCTCCAATTCTAACGTGGATTTCGCATTTCACTGTATCCACGCTACTTTTTTAATACAAATTCATATGTATATGATGAACACCATGGTAGTGAGAAAACTTTTGGATGGATTCAAACATATGACCTACAAAATAGCACAACAAACTGAGTCAATGTCAACTTTTCGAAACTTAGTATGGCACGAATTCGAAATATTACCCGTATGCCTGGTCCTCGGTTCAAATCTTACAATGTACACCGAATTGAAACATCGATATTAAGTCTCGTACTATGTACATTCAAATGTTGTTTTTAGCCCCCCCCCCCCCCCCGCACAAACGCTACATACTTCCTGTATCGGTCAATCTTCCTCTCCTAACCACCTTAGGAAGCTATCGGTTTCCAACACACGTTCATTCTTTCTCTCCATGTTTTGATCTCTAAGTCTCTCAACTACACAACCCCTTTTTCCACTCCTGTTACCAAATGTATTTACCTCACACACCCGCCATTGCACCCCATGCCGAGCTCTCTCTCTCTCTCCCCCCTCTCCCTCTCACCCTCTCACGCTAAATACATGCATTGCCTATCTAGCCCCACAACCTCTCGTGCGCACGCACGCACGTTGTATATCAAGGTCACTCCCTCGAGACTGTCTCACTCTTTCTTCCGCACGGCGGGCCACACTCGCTCAATCTCGCTCTCTTTATCTGAGTCTCGTTTAACCTCGTTTTCTTTCACACACAAATGATATATCTCCCTGTTCAGGCCTCGATCGACACACTCTATACTCTCTCACGCAGATTGTCTATGTAGGTCAGTCCATCCAAGCCACCGCCACTCTTTCGACCTCATGGTGGGCCACGCTCACTCAATCTCTCTCTCTCTCTATCTCTCTCTCTCTCTGTGTATGTCTCGATTGACCTCGCTCTTTCTCGGAAAAAAAATGATATATCACCATGTTTGAGCCCAATTCGACCTATTCATATTGTATACTCTCTCACGCACATCGTCTATCTAGGTCACTCTCTCCAACCCGTCTCACTCTTTCGATCGCACGGCGACCCTATGTGATCGGTTGACCTTGCTTCCTCCCACGCACAAAATATATCTATACGTCTGTGACTGGATCATCTCTCAAGCTCTATCTTACAGCCCTCACCCTTGCCAAAAGCTCAATTGGACAATATCTCTCCAGAGCATATATATTTGTTCAATGAATGTCGGACCACACTCACTTTATCTCTCTATCTATATGTCTCTCGATTGACCTCGCTTTCTCACACCGTATCTTCCAGGCGTTGAAGCTACTACCTCTCCATCCCTCGCAAAGCCGGAGCTATTTACATTGTGAGGGGCACTCCAACCTTGGATTAATTTGTGTAGGCATTTATTCCGGTCGGTTTAGATTATATTTTCGTAGCATTCGGCCCACAACTACTCCAAACACCGTTGCAACCCACGCAACTCCCCTAGTTGATTTCCCTCTGGCTCGGTCATCGCTATCTCGCACGTCCTTTCTCGCCTTCAATGTCGCACCATGGTATTATTGAAAAAACTATGTTGTTCTCTTTAGTTATTATAAATAAGCTACAAAACTACACACCGATAGTCCACCTGGAATGGAACAAATTTCGACCGACAAATTAAAGTGCTACAAACTACACACCGAGGGGCCCACATGTCATGAAACAAATTTGGACCCATATACAAATTAAAAAATAAAGGACGAGGATCGAACATGCGACCGGGCCTTCAAGCCGCACGTCAATAGGCAACATATACGTAGAATAGCAATGTTTGTTGTACCCCCTTTGTTCACATAATGTTTTTATATTACCACATCCTAATTAATGGATAACATGTAATGTTATTTTTAGTACTATTCGCCTTCACTTACTGGTGGGTTCCATGTGTGCTCTCTCTCTCTCTCTCTCTCTCTCTCTCTCTCCTCCCCTTCTGCGTTTAGACGCACGGGCAAACAGGAAGAACTCGCGGGCGATGTTGCCGTTGACTATATCTGGACGCGTTCACAAGTCATGGCACCAGTTTCACGTACTAGCAGCACTAGTCAGTGTGTATGTTCAATGCACATTAATTTCGAAGTATATTAAGTGAATGCGGATATTAACTACTAGGATATTATTTGCATGTTGTCATGTGATTAGCACTATTTTTGGCATGAAATTAACTGCACGCTAAACGTGTTGAGTGCTCGACATTGAAGCAGTCTAGGTTGTTGGATGACAAGGAATACATGTGGCTTGATGACATTTTATACTTAATTTGATACGGCTCTAGCAGAACATTCAATCGATCAAACCATACATTTGTTCAGTCTGACTCCGACTTTATATTATATGATGATCGATATAAAATAAACGGAAATGATAAACGGTCGGATTTTAAGCATGGCAATCCGAACGTTTTTCATGGCAAATTTAGATTACGCGGCGGCGGCGGCGGCGTCTCGCGGTGGGAAGCGGCTCCTCTGTCGTGCTCTGTGTGTCGTCGGGCCACTGACCAACGGCGACGGCGGCGTCTTGCGCCATTGTTGGCGTACTCCTGGACGTTGGCCTAGCTTCAAGGAAGGCCAAAATGTTCTGGACTTCGGAGCGAGTCAACTGGCGAGAGGAGGCGACTGGCATTGGTGCAAGGAAGCGGTCGACGGCGGCCATCCATGCCGCTGAGGGGGCACTGGCACCCGTGCGGGGACAGGCGCTGTCAACAGCGTGGCAGAGACATTCGTGTGCACGGGCACCGGCACGGGCGTGCACGTCAGTGCACGCGCAGGCGCATGCGCTGGCAGGTGCACGGGCACCGGCACGGGCATGCGCGTCAGTGCACGCACAGGCGCATGCGCTGGCAGGTGCACGGGCGCGTGAAAGTCGGCGGGGACCTCGTGGAACCCCGTGGCATCAAGCTCGGTGACAATGTGCGGCTCCCAGCCCATCAATGCCACGGGGATGGGCGCTGGCGCAGTTAGGGCGACGGGAGCTAGAACGGGAGCGGGGACAGGCGTGGCGTCTTCCCGCAAGGCCAGTTCAAGCTCGTCCCAAAGCACCTAATGTTATTGAGACTCCGGTTAGGTGTCTTCCTCATGAAACTGGAACACTAAGGGCAGACCATCGTGATGCGGCATGGCGTACGTTTAGGTCAGGCTAGTTGGAGGTAGACGACAGGAGAATCGGAGAGGAAGAGAGAGGATTGTAGCGATACCGGGTAGTGTGGGCTTGATTTTAAACTGTGGCGTCGGCGACATTAAAAGTGGGAGCAGTTGGGACGACGGTGGGTGGCGGAGCCTGGTCAAAGGGCTCGCCTCCCGGTGAGTCTACACAGCGGTATCCTCACACGCCTCCCTGACAGCCGGCGCAGCGGTCTACTCGCACACCTCCCATCGACTCACACGCTTGCTGGGACGACACCTGCCGATGAGAAGCGGGGACTCGTGGCGGCACGTAAACGCCCACGGTTTCAAGAGTGAAAGCATTCGCCTTAACGTGACAGGTCTTTGTTCCAAAATACCTTGGCTCTTCATTTGTGCAACTTGTCATAAGCAACTTGTCTCGAATTGAAGAAAAAACTTACAAAGTAATATTTGTGCCATATTACGTGACCATGCTCAGTTTCAAGAAGTTATGCTCACTTTTGGATTTTCCGAAATTTAAGATCCGGGATTCGAAACAATATCATAACCTGCATCATGCAATAAATTTTCAAGCCGTACATCTGTCCTGTTGTATTTCTTAAGAAAGGATTTGGTCAAACATTTTGCTTAGTTAGACTTCAGACAAGTTATATATGCAGAGTAAAAGGATAATCCCTCCGTACCACTGCATTGCCTGATATATTAACTCAAGTACTAGGCACGGACAAACGGGCTCAATTCTGTGCTCATCCTGGTGTAGTAGTAGTAGTAGTACTAGGCAATGCAGTTGACGGGTGACCTTGACGAGCGGCGACCGAGGGAATTGAACCGTGCTCGGCACGGTAGGTAACGTTGTCTAGTTATTAAAGCATCCCTCCGTTGTTCATCGGTAGTCATTATGGACCGGGGACATGAGGGGAATTTCCTAGGGCTTATGGCCGCCAGATATTTCGACTTGAAACGCTGAGGCTCGACTGGTTGGGGTTGCCTGTGTACCACGCACGCCACCGAAGGACACGAGCCCGTTTTTTAGGATCAACACGAGCCAAGGTCTGGCTGGTACGCCGTTGGGTCCTACCATTCGAGAATACGAAAGGGACCTTTTAAATTGCCGTACGAATCTATGTGTATTACAATACCCGTATTTTCCTTGCAAATACTAATCTCAACGTGGTAATTGATTTATGACGAGTTTTTGAATTAGAGTGAGTTTGTGATATAGTGATCTCAATGTGGATTTCACATTTCATGGTATCCCTAGTAAGTTTTCCAATGCAAATTCAAATTTAAAAGATGAACAATATGGAGGTGAGAAAACTTTGTATGTATCAAGCATATGACCACACACACACACACAGAGACACACACGCACAAACACAACAACAATCGAATAAGTATAGTGCATCTATTTTTCCAAACCATGCATGTATGACACGAATTCAAAAATACTCCTTCTATTCCTAAATATTATTCTTTTAGAGAGTTCAACAAGTGACTACATACGGAGCAAAATGAGTGAATCTAGACTCTAAAATATGTCTATATACATCCGTATGTGCCAGTCCATTTGAAGCCTCTAAAAAGACTAATATTTAGGAACGAAGGGAGTAAAATGTAAGACATCCATGGTCCTCAGTTCAATATTTAAAATGAACATGAAACTGAAACATGAATATTAAGTCTAGTACTACAGTACATGCAAATGTTGTGTTTAGGTAGAGCTATGATTGTCGGGGGTCAACCCCTCGACCTTAGATAAAATTGTGGAGCTCTGTTTAGGGTTGTTTAGATTATATTTGTCCCCACCCTCCCAACCACCGATTGGTTGTGCACCCCCACCCCTCCTCTTCGGGAGAATATCATGTGCCCCCATACCTTAGATGCTATATGCCGATACGAGTTGCTTGGAGCTTGTAGATCTGAGATATAGCAGCTCACATGATGTGTCTTAATATTTTTGCAGGAAACCTTGATGAGTTTGAGAATTGCACACAATTTGTACAAAAACTACTTAGATGCCCTTTGATCCCATATCCAACGACCTCGAAGCTCGTATCACCGTAGCATCTAAGATGAAGGAGGACATCATATTCTCCTGTATGTAACAATATCATGTGCTACCACACCTTAGATGCTTTGGTGATACAAGCTCTTCGGAGGCGTTGGATTTCTGACCCAACACCTCCTCGGTGGTTTGAATGGTTTTTTGCAGAAAATCCCCAAAATAGTTCGGCCACTGCTTACAAGCACAAAGACTGCTCAGATGCCATTGGATCTCAGATCAAACGACCTCCAAGCTCGTATCACCGTAGCATCCAAGCTGCGATAGCACCTTATGTTTTCTCGCACGGGAGAGTATGAGGTGCTCCCGCACCATAGATTCTATGCTGATACGAGTTCACTGATATCTAACGGCCCACGGTAGGAGGTTTGAATGTTTTTGCAATATACGACTGATAGAGTTTGGGAAATGCGCAGAAAGTACAAGTACTACGCATGTGCCATCTGATCACTGATCATACGACATAGATGCTCATATCACCGTAGCGAGTAATTAAGCTACGGGGAGCACCTAATATGAGCACCGGGGAGCCGTTGGATCGAAGATGCAGCGGCACACACGAGGCCTGAATGTTTTATTTGCAAAAAAAAACCTTTGGAGAGTTTGGAAATTGCGCATAATTACAAAGACTACTCCCAAGCCATTGGATCTCACTTCCAACGGTGTAAAAACTCGTATCACCATAGTATCTAAGCTGCGGGGTGGATGTGATATTCTATGCCGCTGTCATTTTTGTTCGTAAACTTGCAAAATACGTGTAACTCGTGCTGTTACTTGTCTAATCGCGCAAAGTGTTTGTTCAGAAAAAACCATCCTACACTGAAATATCGGAACAACACAAAGGGGTCCCACTTGTCATTAATCAAATTTGGACCTAAAACTAACAAATCTGAAAGACGAGATTCGAACTGGCAACCTGGACTACAAAGCGTAAGTCGATAGCCTAAAAAAATGAATGGTTGTTGGCTTTGTCCCATAACTTGATTTTATACAGTACTTGCGTTGAGTAGAGTAGAGGGAGTGCCTCGTCAACACGTGCATGACCGTTGTCTCACTTACTGGTGGGTCCCAGGTCTGCGATCTCAATCTCTCTTCTCTCCATCGTCTAACCTTTGCACGGGCACACACAAAGAGCGGCGCTAGCTTGCCGTGGTGTTATTACAACTAAAAAAAGCTTGAAAAATAGAAGAATCGCCTAGAACAAGAGACGTTGTGGCTGGTCGAGACGGAGCTAACCACATCTATCCTCCGTGCCACGTTTGCATGATGAAGCTGTGTGGCTAGTGGGGTGTTTTCGACCGACTGGCTGGGTCCCGAGGTCGAACCATAGGTACTATGTCTGATACAGTATATTTTTACACGCACATTTTTCCTCCGTGCCGAGACATGGCACACCCTACCGCGCGGTTTCGGGGTCCTCCCGGGTGGTGCACGCATATATTCTTCCTGACGTGGGACGCCCTACCGCGCGTTTTCTGGGTCCTCCTCGGTCGTAGCGCGGAAGCAAGTAAATGAGTCGTCAAATCACGAAAGACCACCTTTCCCGCCGAGTACATCAGTTAAGCACGGTGGCTACCTAGTTGGGCTAGTTCGACCGATTAGCTAGGCCGCCGCCACATTTGTTTTTTCACCCCTTTTTTTATCTACTTGCCGGCAGGTAAATTTAAATATCCACCGCGGTGTTGCTCTGGTGTTTGGGTGCGGCAGGATTTTTAATTTTTTGATTGACGGGAGCAGGCGCGGAAGGATTTTTAATTTTTTGATTGACGGGAGCAGGCGCGGCAGCAATTAGTCACGATGACTCCGCCTGTAAAAACCCACTGCTCCCTGATGTGAGAAGTCGTCGACTGGTGTTTTACCGTGGTGAAAACCAAAAGATTCCCCGCTCCCTCCGCCTTCCCGTAGATTGCATTGCCTTTCAACCATTTCGCCCCTTTGCTTCCTCTCCCCATTGCTTCTACCTGGTGCCATGGCGGCGCAGCAGATCACGGAGTCCGAGGTGAGGCGCCTGACACAGGAGCTCCATGTCAAGGATGCGGAGCTCAGGGCCAAGGACGTGGAGCTCCGTGAGCTCAAGGAGGAGAGGAGTGCCATGCTCCTCCGTTATGTGCGGGATTTCACGAAGCTTCAAAAGCGGCAGGCGTCCACCACAAAGATGCTCGAGGCGTCGGTGGTGTTGCTGCAGAAAGCGGGAGATACGATAGGCCGTCAGGGGAGCCGGCTGGAGCGCGAGCGGGCCGATCGTGACGAGGTCCAGGATCGCCTCAGCCACTTGGTGAACCAAGTTGCCACACACGTGTTGCGGCTGCGCGATGCCCACCGTCGTGCCAGCGCGACGATGCCGGCCGTCGGGCTAAACCCGTTCGACCACCCGGTCGACTTCAACGAGTTGCGGCTTCCTGACCTGGTCTTCTTCTTCACCTATATCTCCGAGGAGCTGAGTCGTCTCCGCGCGATGGTGGGGGCTGAGCTGGACAAGGAGGGGTTGCAGGCTGCCGTCGCTGTTGCCGGGCGAATCCTTTCAGGGCTCCGTCACCGGAATCCATTCGTGCCATTGGACGCCTTCTTTGACGAGCTGGCTCCTGTCGACCGGGAGCGGGCTCTGCGGGCGGTTGCACCCTGCATCACCAATGTCGTGCGCCTCGAGAAGCAGAGGGACTTCGGTGGTGTTTAGGCGCCCTCTGCATGGGCATGTCCATGTCTCGGCGCAACATGACCGTTGGATCAAACTCAGACGGTGCAGATCAGTCACTATAGCACAAAGCGTGTGGGTGTGTTTGGTTGCATTCTCATCTCAATATAGTTGTTTCCTCTTCGTGTATTTTTGTCAACCTACTAGTGTGGACTCATGCACCCTTCATGCACTCTGCCAAACACCCAAAAGTGGGTCGAGAAGGGAACTTTTGCTCCCATCCCGTGCACCCTTCATACACCCTGCCTAACACTATTCGTGCTTCATATGGTTCATGTTTCATGGAGTACTGTAGCACCGTACTCTCCGTGCGCTGTGGACCTAGTTCTGTTAACATTGATCTCACCGTTCATTCTCGACCGGACAGTCGAAAAAGCGGTACTATGTTACATATAGGAGTAGTTGACATGCGCACAACATCATTTGTTATCCTCATATCTTACTACACTAGCAACAAGATTGTGTAGTACTGACGTATGAATCACTGCACATGCCTAGTAGTAGGAGCACTATGTATGTTCAAGTGGCTGCCGTGTTTCGCACTCCTCCGTCGTAAGAGTGGAAATGCTTGCTGTAATCATTTTTTTCTTCAGAAAAATAGTGGACACGCTCTACCATGCGGATCCTCCTCCAGCCATGCACTAAATTACTCACTTTCGTCGACGTGTGGGACAGCCAGCACCTGGGTCCACCAGCCATGCACTAAATTACTCCATAGTAGAGTGACGGTAGACTACCCCAATCGAACTGCCGCAGTAATGCCCAATGAGCCGTCAAATCACAAAACCCCCTCCTTTACAGCAGTAAGTTGGACGGACGAAGCAACCATCATTGCACTCTTCTCTCTCAGCTTCCTCTCTTGAAGAAAACCCACACTCGCTTCGCTTCTCCCTCATCTCGTTCCTCCTTTCACTCTTCTCTCTCAGCTTCCTCTCTTGGATGGACGCCGGAGCACCGGCCGACGTGATGTTTATGGTTCTGGCCAAAACCGTCGAGGCTCATGGTACGAAGAAGCGCAAGCACCCTGCCGAGACTACCGCAGACAAGCTCAAAGCCATCGCCCTGTCCAAGCCCCCCTCTCCGGGATCCCTCATTAAGCAAGTCCAGGTAATGTCTCTTGTTGACGATCTTTTTCTCGATCTTGATCGTGTTTTTTCATCTAACACGCAGTACTAGTACTGGTAGTACAACTTTCTGGGTGATCTTGCATGTGATTTTAGTGCGCCAAATGACGGTTCTAAATTCCTCTTTTGACCAAAACATGCGAGAGGTTAAAACTTATTTCTTATAGATTACTTTCAACTACTCCCTCTGTCCCAAATTTCTTGTCTTAGATTTGTCTAGATACGGATGTATCTAATACTAAAATGTGACTTGATACATCCGTATCTAGACAAATCTAAGACAAGAATTTTGGGATGGAGGGAGTACTTTATGAACATCAATGCTACCTTTTAAGAGGGTATATTTGCCTCAGTAACTTGTGTTATGGATATTGCATGTAATCCCTCTGCTGTCATGCCTTTGAAGACATGTTCTAGTGTCTTTGTTCACTCATTTCTGTGCGTATATGTAGTCATATATGGAGTATAATATCGAAAATCATCTTATATTTCTGAACGGAGGTAGTAATAAAATATGGTTTCTGTTTGAATTAGAACCAGGTCCGCGGTGGAGATGAAGTTCTCAAAGTCATGCCGTGTGAACTGGAAGACCTGATGATGAGTTCTACTGCTGAACTATCCAGCTGCTCTGTCCTTGTCGCCACGTGTCCTGAACTAGTGTTTTCCTGTAGCATTGTTGTCAGGCGTGTTCTCGAGGCTGTACTTGACCACAAAAATTTCCTGGTTGTGCCTTCGATTACGAAGGGTGTGGTTCTTGTAAAGCTTCCCAACAAATCTGATGCGGCCTGTCTTCATCATCATGTTTATGAGTGGAAAGACCACTCTGTTAGGTTCTCCAAGGTTGACAAGATGGTGATGGTGCATGTAGACATCTCACACGAAGTCCATGGCCTAGTCAGTTATGTGGCGTTCATCCCGTAGGTCGGTGGCAAAAAATAGTCTGCAGAGTTTAGTTAGTGCAACTTTGCTTGTCTGTAGTAAGTACTATTGTTCAGTAATTGATTTGTGTTTGTGAACCCTGTATTGTTTATTAGTACTGCCGCTTTTGGTGTGTGAATGGTCTATGTTAATGTCTATGTCAATGTCTGTCCACTCAATTCAGTCTGTATATTTTGAAGTATCCAGATCATATATTTTGTGAGGACGGTTTATCAATTATGGTTACACTCCAATATCTGTATGCATTGCAGGGTTTATCGCACCCACCAGGATTTCCAATCCCATGGATGTTCGGTCCATACGATTTGTCACGACCTTTGGACTGTCCTCCTTGTGGGAGTAGGCGGGGCCCCTGCATGCCACACGTAGTTGGACGATCAATCTTCTATTTAGTACTTCAACATAGTGATTTCCTGGTAAGGATTCACTCGTGTCACATCAAGTAAATCTTATTGATTTACTGTCTAAATCTTATTGATTTAATGTCATGTTTTCTTTCTTTTCCTGCAATTTTATGATGCAGGTTTTGCCATGTGACATTCATCACAGAATAAACCGTTTGGTTTGCTCTACGATGGCTATTTTTGCAGGTTTCACTTCTTATGTCGTGTCAGTAACGAAGGCACTGTCCATCACTTATATTACTGGAAAAAATTGGATCAGTCTGTTGTCTGAGTACAAGATGAATCCCTATGATGAACTGCAGTTTGGTTTAACAAAAACGCCACACTTAGTCCTTCTCGCGTTGAAAAGAAATGAAGAAAAAAACTGGATCACGGTCACGGATCCTAGTCAAGTTAGAAAGCTGATCATAGCAGACCAGACACGATCGCCGCTGTCTCGCACAGATCGAGCACCTGCAGTTGCTCTAGCACTGACAGCGGCAGCAGCTCAGTCTGATCCAGCTGAGGATTGGGCACCGACCGCGTCAGCGGATCACTCTGATCTACCGGAGGATCGAGCATCGACATCGGCACCTGCTCCGACACCGGCACCAGCTCTACAAGGAGCACCATCTCCGGCAGCAGCAGTGGCTTCGGCACCTGCACCAACACTTGCACTTGCATCTGCTCCGGCCCGTGCAGTTGCACCGGCAACAGACTGGGCTGCAGTTCGCACTTCATATACCAAAGTCCTTACAAAAACCGACATGTCCACCTTCTTGGTAAGCATTGGCCACCCAAGTGCTTCATTCTTTTTTCTTTCCATGTTGTTTCACATGATTCATTGTGTTGATCTAACTGTTTGGGTATGTCTTCTTGTTTGCAAACAGAGAATTCCTAGAGCAACGAGGGAGTCGTTCAACAATCCAGGCGACCGCGGCCATGTTTCTCTTACCATGCGCAGCCTTGGTGTGAATGAACCTGCTCAATATACCATAAGTACAAAGGATGGTCGCATGATGATTGATGCTAAAGGATAGTCAAGATTCAAATCTAAATCATATCTTGCGGTAGGGGGTGATGTCAAAATCGAACTTTCTCGGCAAGGAGAGCTGGTCCAAATCAACTTTGAAATTCTTCAGTAGCAGCACGCAATTGCCGAACTGATCTATCCTCCGAGAGATTTTGATGTAATAATCTGGCATGGTGAAACAAGTGTCCTATGTGTATAAGTAGTACGACAGTATTATTTATCACATGGTATAACGTTGATAGAATTGCAACTCTGATTGCTGGTTAGGAACTGTCGCTCGATTTCATTCCAACAGCTGCCCTGCTTTATTCAATTTTGTGTATTCGCCTGGCGACAGCATCTAAAACCAGCTCCGTACCGATCGCTTGCAATATGAAAAGCGCTGAGGTAGAACACATGGGCCCCCAAACATGCAGGGTCGGCCTGCGGCCCAAAGTCCAGAACCGTACGCCTATCTGAGTATTATATTCTCAGCTGAACCCCCATAATGCCCGTGCGTTGTAGAGGGAGTATATTTCTCGGCAAGGTGAGCCTGTGATATAAAAGATTTGTATATTTCTTTACAGAGGGAGTATCTCCCTGTCAAAACAAATATTTATGTGTAACTAGTTACTCCTGTCTTTCTACTTCCTTTCGCTGATATGTGGGGCAACCGGCAACGGGGTCCACGTGCCATATGCACAAATTAGAGTGCACAACTTCACGGTAGATACACCCCGGTCGTAGCGCCGCAGTAATGCCCAATGAGCCGTCAAATCACAACCCCCCCTTTCCAGCTTTAGCAGTAAGCTGGACGGACGAAGCGGCAATATTTCACTGGGCCTGAATCCCCTTCTCCCTCATCTGCTTGTTCAGAGAAAACCCCCTCTCGGCGATTGCATAGGGTTTTCTCATGGAGAACCAGGTACGAATTCTTCATCCATCCCCGATAAATCCAAGTCCCTTGGTCGCAGGTAATCCTAGGATGGCAGCCGCTGCCGTTGATGCATTTTTCTTCCTACTGAATCTAGTGTGTTTCATTTGCAGTGCCCAAAGTGCGAGGACCCTACAGGTTTCTGCGCCCTCGGCGAGGCGCCACACTTGTTCCTTCTCATCCTAACACAGCTTTTTGAAACGTGCACAGTATGTTCCTAGAATCCTCTTTTCTATCCGGGAGGGTGGGGTTTTTTTGAACATGCTGTGTTCTCATATTATTTTTCCTGCAGTGTATTATTTGCTCTGCCGGAACACATATACTCAAGATGCTCGGCCTTGCCATAACTGAATACACTAGTTTAATGGTCACAGTGAAGACAAGCCATGGATATAAATTCCGAGTTGGGTTCATGAACCAAGAAGATCGCTGCTTTTTTTATGGCCGAACTTGGATAAACTTTCTCAAGTGTTACGAACTGAAAGTTGGCGCACGAATGTTGATGGAAATAGCAGAACCTGGTCTCATCTTCACTGCGATCTTCCACCCCGACATCGTTCCAATTGTTCATCCATGTTAGTTTTGTATCTGGTTCTTGCTTGTTGCCTCGATTACTTCTTAATCCACCTATTCTGTCTAACTAATCACAATTTAACTTTAGAAGTAGCAACGAATCTCTCACGAAGATGCTACTTCTAACTAATATTTTCTTATAGTTGGTGGCGCGTGTAGGTTTTTTCAGATTTAAGCAGTCTGCTCGTTTGTTACTCTGTAATAACTCGGCTGTTACTAATGGCACTGAAGTTGACTGGATCGACATCCACAAGCTCCTACACTTTATTGATCGTCTTGAGGTCCTTGTGGGGCGTTTCAATGGTGGAAGGCCATGTGGGATATGTGTGCCACTGCTGCACTCGTTGAACAGGTCCAACTGTGTCGAGAAACTTATGGTACGAGCTGTTTTCTGTTATATATGTTGTTCATAAACTATTGCTTATACACAGTTTTATAGCTGTGATCTTCTTGAAACAGGAACTGCCGAGTTCTATTGTTCCTATACAGATGCCTAACCATGGTCACAACATGATGTTTATGTCGACCTACTCAATTCCCCTTGGAGGTGAAAAGATACTTATTCATGGGTGGTCTCAAATAATGAAGGCCCGTCCATCTTGGAGAATAGGACAGAAGATTATGTTCATGCTTTTCCATGGCTCTAAAGTGAATATCCTGTTTATTGACCATGTTACGAGATGAAGCCGCTTTCAGAAGGTTGTGGATGCGCGGGGTGGCGCCTGGGCCTTGTCCTGGGGCTTGGCGGCCTCACCCTTGGTTAACTGTAGGCAAAGTAGCACTGTTCGAGGCGTGCTTTGTACGGTTGAACCTGTATAAGTACTCATACTACTTTGAGCTTTGGTTGTTAAGTGCCCCTGCTGGTTTCAGTTAAGGTTGTTAACTACTCCTGCTGCTTTTACAGTCTGTCGTGTTTCTTCAGTCCTGTCTTCCTCCAGCCGCCAAAACCAAACCAGCGCCCGCGGGGCCGCCTGCTTCCGCCTCCCACGGCTGGCTGCGCCTCAGCGCACGCATCGCCGTCCCACCGTCTCCTAAATTGTTAACGCCGACGTCCTCCGCGCGCTTTGGTGCGCTCGCCGCAGCGCCGCCCTCTCGCGTTGTCAACATGGTCAACAAACAACAGGAATCGGCAGAAGTATGTGGAGAGGATGACAGTAGGGGCCCACCACATCAGCGTATGGAAAAATAAAATGCTTCCTCCTAGTGTTTTCCTGACATCTGGGACCCACGACATTGTGAGCGTATATAGTCAATAGACAAGAGAACAGCACAAGATCGGCTGACACCTGGGACGTAGCTACTCGAGCAGTATTTTTTTGTTTGGTATTGTTGAGATGGAGCAGGGTTTGAACTGGGTTGTGGCCCGTCTAGCCCAGGCTTATATTTTATGTTCACCATGTGACCAGCCCAGCTATTTTTTCTTTGTGAAAATGAGCCCAGTTTATTTTGTCTGAAGAATACCCAATCCAGGCCTAATTATTTTTCTACGCCCTGATGGGCTGCAACTCTTTCAAGACGCGTGCAAATCTTGAAAGTAATATGAAATGGGTTGTAAATATAAAAATAGATGACAAATTGGCAATTACTTTATAATTTCTGAATTTTTTTCACATTTTCAGATTCCTATTTCACTGGGCATTAACCTAATTTAAATATATCTTCAAAGTACTTTAAATCTAGCTCGACATTTTGGTATTAAAAATAGTTTGGAACCCACAGAAATATGCGAAATTGGCCCTGGCCAACCAAAAAAACGACTGCAATAAATTGCATAGGAAGTTGCCATGAGCTATATATAAATTATTAAAAAAAAGAGGGAGTGGTCTGACTTGTCGGCCTGTTTAGTTGACGCGTATGCAAGATTTTTTTAGTTATTATATACGTCAACAAACGATTCTAGCAGACGTAACCGTTGGATGTCAATCCAACGGCCGTCGTGTTTCTTCAATATCTGATCTTCTTGCTCCAGCCGCCAAAGCAGCGCCGGCGGGACCGCTTACTCCCGCCTCCCGTGGCCGGCTGTGCTGTCGCGCAGGCCTCAGTGCCCCCTACTACTCCCACCGCTGGCCAGGGCATCCCTCTACTCACCCACACCCCCTGTTATTCTGCGGCGATGACAGCCTCACACCGCAGCCGAACCGGTGAACCCTCGTACTCCTCTCCGCGCGGGCTTCCACTGTCGCGTCTTCCCCGGCTCCGCGTCGTCCCCTTCCTAGGCCTCGCCGTCGTCCACCACCGTGGTTCTCTCGGTGCGGCATGGTCAATGTGGTCAACGACCGACTTCCATCGGAAGAGTACTGTACGTGGAGAGGCTGAAAGCTGGGTCCACGGCAGCCGCAAGGAAGTGCCTCCTTATTACGCGGAAAATAATTATTCCTCCACCTGACATCAGGGACCCACCGGACGGGCCACCAGTATTTCGCGAAAAAAACGTTTCCCCCTGACTACTGGGACCCACAGGACGGGCCATCGTATTTCACGAAAAAAACATTCCCCCCGCTGTCAGCTCGGACCCACCGGAAGTGCCTCCTTATTACGCACAAAAAATGAATGCCCCCTGCTAGCTGGGACCCACCTTGGTGGGAGGCTGACTTGTGGGCCTACTAAGTTGACTGGGACGGAGGCCTTTGTCAACTTTAGTCAATATATGAACGATTCTAGCTCCACTGACCGTACGATGTCCATCCAACGGCCGTAGTGCTTCTTCAACCTCTGGTCTTCTTGCTCCAGCCGCCCAAAGCAGCGCCGGTCGTGCCGCCTGCTCCTGCCGCCCGTGGCCGGCTGTGATGCCGCGGAGGCCTCACCGCCCCCTACTACTCCCACCGCTGGCCAGTTCATCCCTCTACGCACCCACACCCCCTGTTATTCTGCGGCGACGGCAGCCTCACACCGCAGCCGAACGAGTGAACCCTCATACTCCTCTACGCGTGGGCATCCACTGCCGCGTCTTCCCCGGCTCCGCGTCGTCCCCTTCCTAGGCCTCGCCATTGTCCACCGCCCTGGTGCTCTCGGCGCGGCGTGGTCAACGTGGTCGAGGAATGGCTTCCATCGGACGTGGACTGTACGTGGAGAGGCTGACAGCTGGGTCCACGACCGCAGCAAGGAAGTGCCTCCTTATTACGCGCAAAATAATTATTCCTCCACCTGACAGCAGGGACCCACAGGACGGGCCACCGTATTTCGCGAAAAAAACATTTCCCCTGACTGCTGGGACCCACCAGCTACATCTTCGCACGCAAGGAAGTGCGTCCGAAAAAAAACGATTCGCCCCCTTGACTGCTGGGACCCACCAGCTACATCTTCGCACGCAAGGAAGTGCGTCCGGGCAAAAAAACAAAACGATTCCCGCCCTGACTACTGGGACCCAGCAGCTACACCTTCGCACGCAAGGAAGTGCGTCCGGGCAAAAAAAAAACGATTCGCCCCCGTGACTGCTGGGACCCACCAGCTACATCTTCGCAGGCAAGGAAGTGCCTGACAGTTGGGACCCACCTGGTCGAAGCGTACGTAGCGTTGTCATTCTGGTCGCGAACGTGTACGTACATATATACTGGTCGATGTAGAGGCATGCACGTGTCGTAGTAGAGGTGCGTACGTGTCGTAGTAGAGGCGCACACGTAGCATGTACACGTACGTACAACGGCCAGGGTGCAAGAAAGAAAATATGGCCACGTACGTACATACGGGCAGGGTCTTGAACGCCTACTCGCGCATACATACGGCCAGGGCTCGTGTACATGGCTGGGTCGGAACGGAGAAACAGCGTCGTCGTCGTGTTCATGGGGAGGCAACGGACTGCGTCGTGTTCATGTGGAGGCAACGGAATGCGTCGTGTTCATCGGGAGGCAACGGAACGCGTGGGAGCCAACCGGCTGGGTTGGAACGGAATGCGTGGTCATGTTCATCGGGAGGGCTTGGACGGAATAGGCGATGGAAACGAGGCCTGGCGTACCGCAAAACGGAGGAAACGACCTTGTGTTCGACCGGCCACGTTCGAAACGGGATCCTGTTCACCGGGAGGGGTCTGGCGTACCGCAAAACGGAGGAAACGGACCTCCTACGGTCAAAACGGGGGTCCTGTTGATCGGGAGGGGTGTGGCGTACTGCAAAATGGAGGAAACGGACTTGTGTTGGAGCGCTACGGTCGAAACGGGGGTCCTGTTGATCGGGAGGGGTGTGGCGTACCGCAAAACGGGACTCCACGGGATACTGTTCATCTCCACCGTCGACCTCCTCCAGCCTCCACGGGCTCCTGTTCATCCAGCCTCCATCGCGCGCTACTCCACCGACTACTTTTCAACCACCCCTCCACCGTCTACTGTTCATCCAGCCCTCCACACCACGGGGTCCTGTTAAACCACCTCTCCACGGGCACCCCTCCACCGTCTAATGTTCATCCAGCCCTCCACACCACGGGGTCCTGT